>NC_051161.1:121314537-121483359 GCF_013339745.2 Dermacentor silvarum
TGACAAAAAACGTAAAGACATATGACCAACATAAACTAAAAGATGAAGGGCATGCCACAGAACAGTGAAAAAAAACGCAACGACAATGACCCGCACAGGCAACATTCTAATGTTTTGTCTATGCTGTGCTGAAGTTATCACGACACATAGTTACACAAGGATGGCGAACCCGGAAGAGTTGAGCATCGTAACGACGACACAGAAAGAGAGAGATGACACAGTGGTGGTTCTACTAATCATAGCAGAAGGTATTTTGAATGTCATACTGGTATTGTATATAACTTGCCTCTGTCCATACGGCAGAGTATATCGGGCAGACAGGATGCTGTGTTAATGTTTGTTTAAATGATTCACGAAAACATCCTGAAATACGTACCAACCGCCCATCTAGCCAGTGATTGTCCTGAACTGCGGATGCGCACCGGATTCTGTTGCACCCCCATATTCCAAGGCACAAAGACCAACATATGCGCGAAATTATTATGGCATTCTGGATTTTGAAACAGCAAAGTGTATGTGTTACCCAGCCTTCTATCCATCTGACAAAGGATGAGGTAGCATTCCTCGACTGCTCTTAACTGGTCTTTGTAATCTTCAGTTAAATGCCCCGCAATGACGTGTCACTGGCACTTTTTTTTTGCTCATATTGTATACGTCATGTTAAGTTTCCAATGAAGTTTCAGTTGCTGGAGAGCGCTTGTACCGTGTTTCTTTTTCTGTGTCGTCATTTACTGTGTGCTGCTATCAGACACAATTTGCCCCACTTGGGCCAAAGTGTGTAGCACTGTCCAGGCATAACTACTTAAAAGTATCACTGTTTTACGACTGCATACTGAGAATTAAGATATTCCACAAAAAGAAACAAAATATTTTGCAAAAGCTTTTTCAGCAATAGGTTCCCTGCCTGCAGGCAACATCAGGCAGAACACCAGAAGAAAGCTTCCACCCAAGCCGCCTACGGCCTCGTATGGAACCTGTAGACAGTTTTCGTCGAATGTCAAACGGAGGTGCACATGCATTTTCTGTACATTACCAGTATTATACCCCTTCAGCCAGAGATTTGCATTGGCCTTTCACCTTTGACCTGTGCTTTCAAAAGACAGCAAGCCGCGCACCAAACTTCTTCCTTATCCTTTATTCCTGCTCTAATCCGAGAAACGATGCTTGCTACCTGTCATTCGGCGTTGGCTGAAGACATTTAGCTTGAAACTGTGTGCTCAAAACCGGTACTCAACAAGAAAGAAATATTTTTCTGGCGTGTTGCCTATAGGCAACACTCATCTGCAGAGGGTTAATATTTCATTTTAGACACACTGTTATGACACTTTTGAACATTTCATGGATTGTGGTTGGATTCTCTGGCTGTATCAAGGCTGCTTGCTAGCTGCTCTATTTTTCTTCTTTTACTGTGTAGATTTGGAATTCTCTCCCTTGATTCAAAAAATTATTGCTGTCAGGTAAGTACCTCCTTGTGACATGTTAGTCCCCACCTGTGAACTTTGAAATGTGTAAAAACCCTGCAGACAGACTACTAGAAGGGCGGAGGAGGAGGGAAATGGCACAGTACTGCATTATGTTGAGGCTACCTGGCTACTTAGTGGAGCACAGTGAGGCAACCCATAAAGTTGAATAAATTAAAAGAAGGCAGTCCAAGGCTTCAAACAACTTGTCTTTGCCTGTGCCTGTTTTATATGTGTCACTTCAAGACAGTCTTCAATGCTTTCATCTTTTTCTAGCCATCATACATTTCCTTGCGCAACAACCACCAACTATGAGGCCACTGATCTGCATTCATGATCACCCTCCATTGCATCGGAAACCAACATCACTGCCTTCTAGACTGCCATTTCGGATCATCTTATGTAACCTCCATTGTGCTGTTTACATACATGTTGTTTTGATGTGCTTAAATAAATAAATAACTGTATAAATTTTGAAGAACGACAGCCTGAATAGCAATGCACTCAGCTGTGATGTGAATGACAACTGCTTTCGGAAACTTACACTATCAGGTATTATTATTATTATTATTATTTTATTCGGTCTGATGAACTCTGATGCCCTAATGAGAGTTCAATAATAGGAAGTAAATGTCATACGGGACCCAGTGTTACAAACACTTTATTTATGCATCGTGTTCAACACGCGAAAAGCGAGCTTTCCTAAAGATGTACCTCTGAAAGTCTTACAGGCCGCACATGCACGTCATGAACTATTATTCAATGCAGTCAGAAGTTTCACACGCATGCTATTGACAGCTTCTGATGACCTGCCAAGGGTCTGGCCTGAGATATTCTAAGCCATTCAGGGGGAAATGCTTCATAATAAAAAAATCCACAACATTTTCTAGAGCTCTGCGATGTGATTTGCAATGAGTATCAATCTTACAGTGCCTACTACTCTCCCTTTAGTACAGTAGACTCCTGTTAGAACAAACATTAAGGGACTGTGAAAATCTGTTCATCTTATCAGAATGCTCGTCTTGAGAGAAGTGGCATAAGAAACTCAACATGGTTATTCCTGGTGCACCCAAATATCCATGACGATACATTTAGTCGCTTCGCATGATGCAAAGCATTGCTTTATACACTCTTCAGCTTCTGAGTAATTCTTGCTTGCTGGCACTGTGTAAACCAGTGTCACAAAAGCTGGCATTTTAATTCAATACAATTCTGGGGTTTTACATGCAGAAACCTCAACCTTATTATGAGGCGTGCAGTGGTTAATTAAGTTGAGCTAGGTCGATATATTATTTATCGTGAAGTCTACAGTTGTTTTGTGGGCCAATATATCACTTTATTGCATAAAACATTGCAGCCGAAAGTCCAGCAGCTGCTCCTAAATTTGAACAACCCATGCCAAAACGGACAAGTTGACGTAATCGCCACATGACCTCCCTCCCAGTTCTGTGAATCAGCCAGTGCTGAAGTCATATGAGATGTACCATAGTATGCAATAGATCATGCCACTCAGATTTTCTGTTTTTGTAATTTTCTCATTTACAAAAGCTATGTTCTCACTACAAATGAACTGATTTGCCACAACCATGGCAACAGTTGGGTAAAACTAGGCAGAGGCATTTCTCTTGCTAATGGCATGCATTAAAGTCACACACATGGACTACTGGATCGTTTTCCTCCGAGGAAATTGCCAAACTGACACAAGCATGGCTCAAAATCTTAATGCAACAGCTATCATTTGGGTGCCCTGAACATGACACTTAAAATTTCTGAAAATGCCATTAGCAAGTAACAACGGCCATCACACTTTGGAAATGAATCACGCCGTAAAGATACGATTGTTTTATATCAATCTCAAGCACCAGTGGCAGCAAAAGTCACGCTTCCTTACTTTACTAAAGGCAGCTCTGATCGCTGTCGGTCAACATGAAAGTAATACCGGTGTCGTCTCTTTTTTTTTTTTTTTCTTAAGCTAGGTTGCACAAAGGGCACTTTCGAGCGCGATCGAAAGTGCCCTTTATTATACCGATCGAAAGTATATTATTATACGGGTGTCACACGGTGCACTTTCGATCGTGATCGTGCCCGATCAGGATCACATATATCGGTCGCGATTGGTTCTTTGCAGAAGCTAAGGAAGGGAGACAATCGCGATCGAGAATTTAGATCCAGATTGGGCTCGATCGCGAACGTAAGTGGCCGTGTGACACCGGTATTATACCCAGTCACACGTTAATGAGTGTAGTTGCATGACAACTGCTAGGAACGGCCAATGAATTAGGAAAGACCATTGAATTTGTCTCCCAAATGCAGCTGACATCTGCATGTTTCGTGCGATTCACGAAGCCAAGAATCCTGTCGTAATCGTGTCGTAGCACTAATCGAATCACGCGCTCACTTTCGGTCACGATTCAAAACCTTGTGGCTGAGCAGATGTGAAGCAGAAACCAATGAGCTCTCCAGCGAGCTTGCTAGCAGAAACGACAATCACTGAAAGCTTCACACGGCGAGCAACTGCCGCGCAGGACCCGGCAAATCCCGCCGATCTGAGGTGTGTGTGGACTTGCGAACGGGTAAAGGCGAAACCAGCGAGAGCGCGGGCGCGCTGCGTGCGATCGCCGGCGCGCGCTAGCGTCGTCGCTAAGCCTTACCTGATCCATTGGGTCCGATGACGGCGGTGAACGGCTTCAGGGGTCCAATGATCTGGAGTCCCCGGTACGACTTGAAGTTCTCTACCTCAATGTACTTCAGGTACCCCATCGCTGCTCGGAGTTGGATTGCTACCGACTCAGCTCATGGGGGACACCTCCGTACGCCTCCACAACCGCCAGAGCCGCGAAAGCAAGCGACCCGAAGCAGCCGCAGGCCGTCGCTCCAGCTGCGCCAACAAGCGCCGGCGCGTTGAATCACAGTATACGAGCAGAGAGTGGTTCGATCAAGCCGTGGATGGTCACCTGACACCGAATATGCGGATTGTAAATTGTAGTGGAAGCACAGGTAAATAATTATTGGTTATAAGGACAGTTGCCACTTATCTTTACTGCATGATTCAGAGCAATAGAAGCGGGAATGTCCTTTTTTTTTTTTCGTGCGGCATTTTTGCGCTGAAGCAATCGGCTGAAGTGTTGCCGCCTTGGCCATACCCTGATTCAAGTGCAGGGGTTTTGTGTGATCACGTGGCTTTGTTTCAAATGCGTTGGTGATTTGAATCGGGCGAATCTGGTATCGCAATCACCCCAACCTAGGGCGCGGCATTTTACAAACGATATGTTACAAACGCTGGCCGGGCAATGTGGAAAGCTTGCCCAATGCCTGAGCCCGTCGGCATAAATTGAATTCTGTGCGACACAAAGTTCTGCTGCAGTCGTTCGGCCATCCATTTGATCAACTTCAATGTCGAAAATGGCATCCATGGGAGTTATTCGCAGCTGGTGCGCAACTTTACAGAGGCCACGCTGTAGTTCAAATGCGTGGCACAGAATTAACATATTATAGAGACAATGATGCATAAAACTTTGAGGCAGCGTGGTGTTGCGCAAGAATGATATGTCACCGTTCAGCGCCGGAATTAGCTATGAGTGTTTGCCACATCGCCGGCGAAATGTGTCCGATCACTTTATACTGACTTCTGTTGTGTTGTTGTAAGATATGCATTAAATTTTACACTTTGAATATGAAGTTAAAGGAATACCAACTATTCAGTCCGTGCGACATCATTTGTTTTTGTGCTGTAAATTCGCGCAGTGCCGTCATCCAGCCGTTACTGCTTTGTTGAAGTCTACGTGGCCCACGGCCCCCTTTTCTTTTTGGGAAACCTCACAGATTTTCTGGCCGTAGATGCTGCTGCTGTCGTGCCCAATAGCTCATACTTAAAAAAAAAAAGACAAGTAATTGGGTGCAAGATGGCAAAATCAAATTATAGCTAGTGTACTAGATTATCTAGTACACTATAATCAAATCTCGGGCCCCAAGAACAGCAGCCTGATGTTCTCATCACTTTTTTTATTATTGCCGATCTTCGACTTGCTACACGTTATGACCTCTGATGAGTATTTGGAAGCGTAATAAGTAATTAGGCCCATAGAGTTTCTAAATAAAAAATGTAGTAATATGAAACTCTATGAATAAGGCCACAATCGCACGTGTACTTCTATCATCGCAACGTACGTGTGTCACACTGTATAGCATGGGTGCGCGAGAGTAGAAAGTTACTTCATATACAGAACTGTATAGAAAAGAATTACACCCGGAATCTCCTGTGGGAGTTATCTAAGTGATGCGCAAGCATTTGCTACTAATCACCCGCCGTTTTGTCTTGGCATGCTGCTGTGCGTATATATTTGAGAGAAACACTGCTAAATAATCGTGAAACGAAGAAGCGTGGTTGCAACATCGAAATGTTAACCGAGACCAGCATGAAACGACGAAGAACAGGATAGTAATGTTCACTCATGTTTTTTTTCGAGGGAGTACGAATATATATTTAGGACGAATGTCTTGCGAAGTTCGCCGCACTTGTCACTTTTTATTTTTATTTTTATTATTATTTAATTTATTATTTATTTATTTGAAGGAATGTACAAAAATTGAATTGAATTGATTTATTTTGTTTAGGTGGTGGAGAAACGTGTTCCCCACTACGGCGTGCCTATAGTGAACTAGATAGGCGTGCCTTATAATTGACTGGACTAACTGACTTTATTAAAACCAGCAAGAGGTGGTGGCTGGGCCTATGCCTCCTACGTGGGGACGTCGAGGTGTTGCCTCTTCGCCGCCTCGCAGGCTTGCTGGGTCGCCCAGAGCTGGTCGTCGAGGTTGGAGCTACGCAGGGCAGCGTGCCATCTCGACGAGAGGGTCGTGGGGTTAGTGTCGGGGTATTGTTGTGTACAGACGCTACAATGGACTGGAATGGGAAAATTTAGATCTTGCAGGACGCGCTTAGGGCGTAGCGGGCATCTCCCACGTAGGGACCGACAGGAAAAAATCGTCGCAGTTTCGCCCGAAAGGCGAAGCATCAATTGCGATAGCAAATTAGTAGAGAGCTATACGGAGTAAGGATAGTAGTTTCACGGCCGCTGGATAAAAAACAGGTTTTTTTATCCAGCGGCCGTGGTAGCTTTATCAGCTGTATAACCTTGGACATGCAACAGTACCAGCAACGCGCAGAACTGTTGTCGACGCCGTCGGCGTTTTGCCCGCGTTCGTACCGAACGCGCGCGGCGTTGGTGACCGTTGCCGGTGCCAGCCCGGCTCGGAGGTTTTCGACGAGATCAGAATGGGACAGTCGTCGAGATGCGTCGGAAATATTACCCACCTTCTCGCTACGCATTTGGTGCCGCAGTTAAACGTCGCCTCCCCTCCCGTCCCCCCACGGCATTTCGCGCGAGGGGAAAAGTCGCGTTTGCTCTCCATATATGGTGATTTTAAAGGAGGAAAGAGACTCAGGGAGCACGGCGCAGAACGCGCGTTTGCTCTCCGATACGGTGGCTAGATCATCTAGCAACCGTATCTCCGACGTGCGTTCGCTCCCCGTGAAAACGCGCGCCCCTCGCGCCCTTTCACTCGCACATAAGGCACGTTCACACCGAAAGCGGAGCGTCTAATAAGCGGCCAAGCGGGTTAGCGTCCGGAGCGCGGCGACCATTTTATCGCCGTTGACGCCACATGGAACCTTACGGTGACGGCGACGACGACGCCGACGGCAGAAATCCGCTTTGGAGTGTCCATATAATTGCTATCGCAATAAAACCTGGCGGCCACTTCCTGGGCCTGCAGGACAGCCCATTGCTGGTCGGCGAGAAGCGAGATTCGGAGGGACTCCTCTTACTTGTCCGAGGTAGAGTCGGGATGAGCGTTTCTACACTCCCCGAGCATGTGTGCGAGTGTCGCCGTGTATCCGCACGAGGGGCACGTGTCGCTGGGGTACGCGTCGGCGGGGTTTGTGTACCTGTCTGTCTGTCTGTTTGTAATAACCGTAAGGTCTGTTAAGTTTGGGGTGTGTGAGCGGAAAAATGCGGCGTCCAAGGTAGAAGTGGTTTGTGATTTCGTGGTACATAATATATATATATATATATATATATATATATATATATATATATAATACTAACCGATAAGAAGGGAGACGTTCAAGAATTGAAGAATTATAGGCCCATTAGCTTGCTTTCTGTATTGTATAAAATACTCACCAAGATAATTTCCAATAGAATCAGGGCAACACTTGACTTCAGTCAACCAAGAGAACAGGCTGGCTTCAGGAATGGATATTCTACGATGGATCACGTCTATGTCATCAATCAGGTAATCCAGAAATCTGCGGAGTACAATCAACCTCTCTGTATGGCTTTCGCAGATTATGAAAAGGCATTTGATTCAGTAGAGATACCAGCAGCCATAGAGGCATTGCGTAATCAAGGAGTACAGGAGGCATACGTGAACATCTTGGCAAATATCTACAAGGATTCCAGAGCAACCTTGGTTCTCCACAAGAGAAGTAGAAAGATACCTATCAAGAAAGGGGTCAGGCAAAGAGACACAATCTCTCCTATGATATTCACTGCATGCTTAGAAGAAGTATTCAAGCTCTTAGACTGGGAAGGCTTAGGAGTGAGGATCAACGGTGAATATCTCAGCAACCTTCGGTTTGCAGTTGATATTGTCCTATTCAGCAACAATTATGGGGGCAAATTACAGCTATAATGATTGAGGACCTTAACCGAAAAAGTGTAAGAGTGGGATTGAAGATTAATAGGCAGAAGACAAACATAATGTTCAATAGCCTGGCAAGGGACCAAGAATTCAGGATCACCAGTCAGCCTCTAGAGTCTGTAATTGAGTACGTTTATCCAGGTAAATTACCCACAGGGGACCCTGATTATGAGAAAGAAATTTACAGAAGAATAAAATTGGGTTGGAGTGCATACGGCAGGCGTTGTCAAATCCTGACTGGGATCTTACCACTGTCGTTGAAAAGAAAAGTGTACAATCATTGCATTCTACCGGTACTAACATAAGGGGCAGAAACTTGGAGGTTAACAAAGAAGCTCGAGAACACGTTAAGAACCACACAAAGAGCGATGGAGCGAAAAATGTTAGGCTTAACGTTAAGAGACAGGAAGAGAGCGGTGTGGATCAGAGAGCAAACAGGGATAGCCGATATCCTAATTGACAGTAAGATAAAAAAAATTAGCTGGGCAGGCGTATAGGATGGATAACATTACAGTTACAGAATGGATACCAAGAGAAGGAAAGCACAGTCGAGGACGGCATCAAACAAGGTGGCGTGATGAAATTAGGAAATTTGCTGGCGCAAGTTGGAATCAGCTAGCGCAAAACAAGGATGATTGGAGATCGCAGGGAGAGGCCTGCGTCCTGCAGTGTACATAAATAAAAGCTGATGATGATGATATTACCGATGTAATGGTCAACGGTCTATATGATCGAAGTCTATCTTTTTTATCTTTTCTCCCCTACCTTTATAAAATAAATTCATTCTACTTTGTCGCTAACTATTTATCTGGCATTCATCTATCTTTTAAGAAATTTTCTAGTGCTTAGTACAGAGCTTCCTTACTTTTTAGTTCTTGTTCATCAATCACCAACCGCGGCCGCCGTGATGCTATAGCCAACCGCTGCCGCCGTGATGCTATAGCCAACCGCTGCCGCCGTGATGCTATAACTAGCGGCCGCTCACGGCGGCTCAGCGAACTAGCGGCGCCATGTTTACAACTATAGTGTACTATAGTGTACCCAATATTCTAGTACACTGTATTTACAACGCTTCGCCGCAATTCTAGCCGCAATGCGCTTGTGGCTTGTATTTGTAATGAATAACTGCCGCCTTTACACGTCGGGCTCTGTCCATGGGTTGTTCTCGCACAATTTGATGATCGAATCCAAAATCGCTAGGTTGCGGACTAATTTAACGCCCGAAAGGAATGAAACGAAGAGTAACCAAAACCATGCAGACTGAGAGCCGGCAGTCCCTTCGTCACTCGCTGAACTGTGGGCTGTCCTGTGGTCTCCATCTCCGACAAGCCGCGGGTGGCGCGCTTTTCTATTACAGTAGTTCCACGGTCTTCAGTGTCAGTGTAAAGCTTGAGTGTCACTGTAAAGTGGCCTTTTCCGGAGCAAAGTTTAGGGTATTTTTCACTCCCGTGTCTGGTAGGTGGCCTTGCGAAGGCGCCGCTCTTAGGGTGCCTCGATGCCCAGCGACGGCGGCGCTGGCATCGAGGCACCCTAGCCGCTCTGGACGACGTAGGTTCTGTCGACGCGTAGCGTGCGCCTGATAGATCATGACATAATCGCGACCACTGTCGCCGGGCCGTCTGAACGAATTTCCGCGGGTTAATTAACAGCCACCCCGGTACAGTTGACTTGTTTACAAGCAGCTGGTTTGGATATGCAACATTCGACGCCACGAATGCACATCCACGGATCGGTCAGAGCTTTGCAAAGCAAGTGCTGAGCTTATACTTTATCGTTGCTGACAACGCTTGAGCTTGGTATGCGTTATTGAGACGCGGGGAAAAAGCACGTGTTGTCACATTCAAACATCAAAAGTTCGTGAAGTTGTACGAGTGCACTGGCTGCTCGTTGCGTGGCAAGTGTCACGAAACGCGGTTACAATACTGAAGTTTCCTGCATATGGCGTGTTTCAACGCCATATATGCAGGAAACTCTGCGGTGCCGCTATCGATTTGTGCCGGTTGCTTGCGACATTTGCGTAGGTGAGCTAATCCGCGCCACTCAATAGTTCTAGTACACTCTAGCTTCGTCATCCAAAGGGAGATGGCGCTAGTTGACGAGGCATGGTAGCCTGCCCGGTGGCTAGACGGTTGAGCGCCAGTAATGTCGATGTCACACAAAACTAGTGTTCGGGAGCTCGTGCAAGCATAAATGGTCGGCTGATAAATTTTTTTTGGTCCATGTGCAAATATACGACATTATAGTAACACCGGGGCGCCATGGAAAGTAAATACCGCAATGTTTATCTGTCTGGCGATGGAGTTCAAGAGCAGCACATCGCAGCTATCGTATTTTACTTGCTCGGGATCGACTCGTATACATAGAAGCACGGAGCAGCACGCTTGGGAACACGTGTTGAAGTAATTCCTTACAGCAGTTGCAATTAACGTACACATTTTCAAGATAATACGTATATCAATCAGAGCATGCTTCTCATTTCATTGAAATAGAAATAGCGTGCTTCGTTTAGTTCGCCGAGGAGACCGAGAAAACCAACTGCATACCTCATATGACACATCAAAATCGAAAAAAAAAAGAGTATTCAGTAATCATTTTCAAAACATATCACCCTTACCGCGTCACTGGCTTAACAGTTCTTTTCTGTCTCGTCGTGTGCCTTTGACATTCTTTTTGTCATATAGCAATGCGAGGAATGTGATGCTGGCGGTGCGTCACCTCCGAAAAAACCCGACGCTGAAAGGGATAATTAACGCACACACTTCAAACTTTCCGTACATGTCACCCGTAACATAGCCCCAATTCTTTCCAAACTGCTGACACGTCTTTTTTTTTTTTTTTTTCGCCGCGGACAGGAAACTTTGCCAGCGCTCAATGTAACGTATCCCTCAAAAGAGGCTGACAACGAGAGTTCATTAACTTTTATTTAACAGTTAATGTTAGCTGTTACACTTCAATGTTAGCCTCCAAATCATGCCTAACATCGCACAGCAGCAAAGTGCTGGAGTGCCACTCAGTTGGCTTTACCACTTCGCTTTAGATCTGAATGCGTAAATTCAAATAAGTGTTCGTATTTCTATATACACAAAACTGGCAATAAAACAAGATATCTATGAATTACCTCCAGCGTATACACCGCCAACAATAATTGGAAGGAATGATATCGCGTCGTGTGCGGTTTCCAAGAACGTTTTACTCTGCAGCAATAATAATAAGATTTGGCAGCCGCATGAAAAATTTGCACGGCCATCTTTGTTGGCGTTATCTCGTGGCGTCTAATATGAAGCTGTGACAACACTATAAGAGGGATGCAGGGACAATTTTAACATGAAAGTGTTTTATGCCGGGGTCCACCAAGACTTCACTGACGTATTTCCGTCACGGAAATACGTCCGCGACGATAGATCGCCGAGCGTTTAACCCATTGCGCCACAAACGCATTTGCAGAGAGCTACACAGACGCGCCTTATATATCTAACACTCCTCCGTGTACCCGCGCTCTTGCTAGGTGGCGTTCTAGGTGGCGTTCACCGTACTCAGCACAGCGGAGCGTGGCCTCCGCAATTAGCTCTGAAAATGTTTCTGAAGTTGATCGCGGAGGCTGCAATTACGACGCGCTGTACGCGCTGATTTGACTCGGTGACGATTCAGTTACGTGCTTTGTCTTGCGCGTTGTATTAGTGTGTCAGTTACGTGCTTCGTCTTTCGCGTTGTGCTAGCGTGTGCAGCGTAGTGCAGCTTCCATATGCACGACGGTTGCTCATGGTCATCGACGTTGGTAGTCGTGATGGAGGAGACGTGCCACCAGGCGTCAGCGTGGGTGCATCAACGCCTAAGGGCGTTTTAGCCACAAAACACCAATAGACATTATATATCAATGTGCAATAAACATTACACTACTTCTGTGAAGACACGTTTCACTTTCGTGTTCTATACCGATTCCTATATAAGAGGGATCAACCACATTTTTTTAAACCGATAACGTTCACGATGACCTTGTTTTTTCTTCTTTGTTTTCTTCTTCTTCTTCTTCTTCTTTTTTTTTTTTTTTTTTTTTTTTGAGGCGCGCCAGCTGTTTGCGACGCCAATGCCATTTGAGGAGTTGATGCTGAGCTAAAAGAACTATATATATATATACAACCCAAGAGGAAAGTATACGTTCCGGAAAGGCCGAGCGCTTGCAAAATTACTAAATGAGTGCCATAAAAATGTGCCGCAAAAGATCGAACGGAGCATAAAACAGGTTCGGAAGCGAGGAGCCCGTAACGACCAAGTGACGATTTTCGGGAGAATTGTTTTATTGGCTGTTTGTATTGCGGCTGCGGAATGTCACGAAGAAGTGGAGGTTAAGAGTTTAAAGGACCTTGCCAAGTTCCAACACCCAATGAAGGTTACGTGTCTTGCTTGCCATCGAATTCACATCCTAGGGCTCTTTCTCCTTCAGCGTTCTCCCACGTACAGTAAATTTTGTGACATGAATGCAGTGACAGAGCATACACGTCCAAAATAATTATCAATGTGGTCGATCTCCTTAGATATCCTTATTATTGCAGACAGTAATCAATTATTGTTAAGTACGGCCCCTTCAACTGGAAAAAGTACGACATCCCGCGCAGTGTCACTGTGCCTCGTAGATACAAAAAGCCCGCGCTTTTGAAATTTGAATAGCTTGTTAGATAATGTGGCGTCTACTCGTTATAATGCTCTAACTCCCAAGTTTATTCCTTAATAACTGCCGTAAAAGTTCTCAATATCATGTACTCCATGAATTTTTTGCATCTAACGTCCTCACAATATAGACATGGTGTCCCAGCAATCATTCACAGGGTTTGTTAAAAAAAAAAAAGACACAATACTTTTATGCGTCTGAATCGAACTGTATGTGGTTAGCAGCAATTAAAAAACACCTCGTATTTTTTAGGTTTTGTAATTATTAGTTTGTATAATTAGTTACAAACTTCTTAATTTATATACCGGGTGTCTCAGCGAACACTAAAAACATTTTAGAGGTTGCCTGTGACAGATAGCACAATTCTAGTTCATGAGTTGGTCTACTCGAAGAGGCGGACATTACTTGCACAAAAAATAGAAATGTATAATCGACTAATTAACAAAACGTCACTAATTAGGTTTCTAACCAATTACCGTATGGCCCATATTGCAATTTACAAATTCTAGCCTTGGAGTTCACTCAGAATGACACCAGTTTCGAGATATTAATTCCCGAACTTTCCGCAGAAATGCATTGTCGTTACAGTTACTTTAGTGCTTTAATGCATAAAACGATGTTTTGTTACGAAAATAACTGGAACCCCAATGCATTTCTCTGCGAAGTTCGGGAATTAATATCTCGAAACTGGTGTCATCCTGAGAATTCATTCTAAGTGGATCCGTCTTGCTAACTCCACGGCTAGAATGTGTAAATTGCCATGTGGGACATTCGTTAATTAGTTAAAAACTTAATTACTAAAATTTTTGTTAATTAGTAGATTATGCATTTCATTTTTGTCTTCAAGTAATGTACGCCTCCTTGCGTGGACCAGCTCATGAACTAGAATTGTGCTATATCTGCCACAGGCAAACTCTAAAAAATTTTAAGGTCTTCGCTGAAACACCCTTATGCACGAAATACTACAGCGCTACGTGTTAGAGAGCCTAGCGTCGAATTCCAATGCCTTGTGGCGCGCTATCCTTAGCTTGACTCTTTTTTCCGCGTTTAACATAAGGCCCGCAAACTACACAAAAAGCAGCACACTTCAGCGATTTCTTCAACTATGAACTTGTTAACGGCGAAAACAGCCTTCTCTAACAGAGACGACCATCATCTTATTTTGGCTTGCCTGCTTTTTTCTCAAATATTTGAGCTCAACAACTACGGGGGAACGGGAAAGAAGCCAGTGGTTACTGGGTTCTTGGTTGAGGTGGGGGATCGTTGTGGTCGTAGAATAATTAGGGGCTGTTCATATATCCACCGAATCAAATCGAATACAAATAGAAAAGCGAATACATAGAAAAGCGACCTTACGGTACCGAACAGAATATCGAATATTTTCAATTTCTAAACAGTTATCAAGTTCATGTGGAATCCATCAAGCAAAAAAGGCGCATCTACGATTTTTGATAGAAAGTACGTGTAAATGTCATTCGCAACTCGACGTTAGGTAAACTGAGAAGCTTGTAAATGAGATACAACTGAAATGTGATCATAGCCAACTGGCGCAACGTGGCACTGACAGTAATTAAACAAAGGTAATGAAGCAATAAGTCTAGTGCGTTGTTTTAACTAAACGTAACAATACAGCACCGCACATAGTTGAGATGGAATCTACGTGCGATGAAATGGACCAATTCTAAATTGAAAGAGCGTAAGTTTGGGCGAGTTGGTATTCTATGTCTTCGCGGTATCAATTTATGCAAAGCAATTTAGAATTGTCTTATACTTTTTAGCGCACGAAAAGGGACGATACACAGATTTACGACGCGGACACAGCGTTACACATAGTGCTGTGTCCGCGTCGTAAATCTGTGTATCGTCCCTTTTCGTGCGCTAAAAAGTATAAGACAATTCTAAATTGCTTTGCATAAATTGATACCGCGAATTCGCAGGCTGCATGTGGTGATTTATGCTTAATTAGCGACTGGACGATATTGCACTGTACAATGGATCTTCTCTACGCGTTGACTCAGAAACTGTTGTCTCTGTGTGGCAACAGACACTTCCCTGCAGCTATATCATTCGGTAGAGCCTGCACTGGGGTGCTATGCAGGGACGCCCGAGTATGGCAAAGTTCAGGATCTCCACGAGCTCTGGCGACCCCCTAAGCTGAATGAACTAATGGTATATACCGAGATCTAAAATTCAACCCTTGGCACGCCTCCAGTCTCATTGGCTTATCTAGATTCACTATTGGGTTGTCATCACTTGGGCATTACCTCAGGGGTGACCGAAGAAGAAGTCACGTGGTCAAACTATTGGCGCCTTTTTTCGTTTGCTTATCGTTCCACCCAATGCATCATTGCCTGCGCAAGTTATAGGAAAAATAGTTTTTCTGGTGGACTTTCTTACGCACTTTATTGTAGCTTATAAGCATTTATCAGAGCCATTTATCATGGATCAGAGAGCAAACGGGGATAGCCGATATTCTAGTCGACATTAAAAGGAAAAAATGGAGCTGGGTAGGCAATGTAATGCGTAGGATGCATGGATAACCGGTGGACCATTAGCGGTACAGAATGGATACCTAGAGAAGGGAAGCGCAATCGAGGATGGCATAAAAATAGGTGGGGTGATGAAGTTAGGATATTTGCAGGCGCAAGGTGGAATCAGCTAGCGCAAGACAGGGGTAATTGGAGATCGCAGGGAGAGGCCTTCGTTCTACAGTGGACATAAATATAGGCTGATGATGGTGATGATAAAGAGTGTGCAAGATGTGCACTGAATGTGCTTCAACATAATTCGCAATTTATTTATTACATTTTGCGTTGGACCGCGAGGGAACGGTGGATAGACAGATAATGTCGGAAAGAGTGGACACGTCCGTGACGCGCCCCAGAAAGGCCTGGCAAGCTGCTTCCGCCGAGTGGGTAGATAACCTTCTAAGACTCCGTGTAATTAATACATTGCACATTGTCTTCAACTTTGCTGCGAAATTCACTCGGAAGTGATTACGCAAAATATTCATTGAGGGTGTGAAGTACGGTGCATGTGTAACTTTAAATAAGTGGTTTAATTTACTCATATTCTTGTCATCCGATTTCGAGAAATTTCACGCTAAATTGATCTAGACCTCTGTGCCGTCCCAGAAGGTATGTTTCGAAATCCCTGATATTGCGTGAAAATACCGGACGCGCGGCAGCAACATGACAATGTACTACACGTAGTTCAAGTCAATTCAAGTCAATTTATTTCAGCATTTCTTTTGTACAAAAACAGAAGAATGCTAGGACAAGCACAAAAAGCTGCTAAGCTTTGTGCTTCCACCTTCATCTCCGCGCTTACGCATGAAAGGCAGTTTTTACCATAGCAAAATTGAGGAGATGGAGACGCAGCTTTTGACATCTAACCGTGGCATATAAATTTAAAAAAAATGTTTTTCAAGTTCGTAACATAACAGAAATTAATAAAAACCACCTTGAAGAGCGATTATCTATATCTTCCGCACAAAAATTAGTAGCCCTTTCCCTGTCGAGGAAATGAGGGTAAGCGAAGCTTGGTCGTGTGCTTCTTCGGTGTTCCTCCGAATGAATTGCACTGACGAGTAGTACGTTGTGCTCGAACCACAACCGGTCACACGCACTGCAACTGGCTCCGAAGTTCTGGTTGAGAAGCTCGCGTTCAAACCTGGCCGTCGCACCGGGGAAGTTGGCGCTAGCGTTGCCGAGGCACGGCCGCTAGATAAAAAAAAAAAAAAAAAAGTGCGGCCTATAAAAAAAAAAGGATAAAAAAAAGGTGCTTTTTTTTATCCAGCGGCCGTGGCCGAGGCGTGCACCACCGTTGTCGGGTTCCTGGAGGGCTCGACGACGCTGACGTTTGGCCTCAACATCGTGCCCCCTCAACTCGGGGTCTGCGGCTTTTCGCTGACGTTTCGCCTGGGCTTCGGAAGCCCTCACGCAAGAATCGGCACGTCGACGACGAGCCCTTTCCCGAGCGCGTTCATTCTGGATGGATTTTCATGACATTTCTTCAAAATGAAATCTATCCGTTACGTAAGACAACGAATGGCTCAGACCCCCGTAAACGCAGCCTCCCCATTACGACGACAGAAGAGAAGTGAAATTCTACGCTGGAATGATTAGCGGCAACGCAGGCAGCTGTAGAAGCAGACGACGAACGCGGGCGAAGTGGCACGAGCGCGTGCCGACCATGTGCACCTGTGCAGATCTGAGAACAGCTGGTTTCTTTAGCGTTACATTGACGGCGCAGGCTAGCGTATACAAGCTTCGCTTGAAAAGATGGCGGTACAGTCACGGTTTTGCGATATTTCGTTGCTAACACTAAGCGGTTGCCTAGCCTTCTTTGTTTGAAACGAGGAAGCGGCCCGGCATGCGCAGAGTGAGCTCGCGTTGACGAACGTGGCTTTATCTCGGCATTTTATTGCCTGCTGTCTTCGCGCGTTCCCCGCCATGTTTGTTCACTGACTGCTGTCGAGCAAACTCCGGAGAGCGAGAAACTCGGGGCATCCTGCATGACGCCCTTGCATCGGTGTTTCTTCCTGTAGGCCACAACAGTTCTTCTTATCAGTCATAATTGATATCCGGCAGAAACAAATATTCGACAACTTTGAATTGTTCATTCTTAGTCGAATATAAATCGAATAGCATAGACTGTTCGATTCGTATTCGAAATTTCGAATATTCCCACAACCCTGAGAATAAAGTATTGAAAATAAGCAAGAATTTGAAACACTGAAATATTTAACATAACATTGAAAGGGTACCTGTGGTACGACCCAGCACTGCGGATAGCGGAAATTTCAGCGTTGACTGTGTTCATTTAATGAAACTGGATTTGAGACAATATGACAATTTTGCGATGGCGAATTAGTGGAGCCCATCAGAAATATGGCAATAACTCATGAGTTCCTCAAGTAATTCATCATTATACTCATCTTTGCACTCACCATAATCATTACCCTATTTAAGTTCCCCGCAGGAGACAGGCCACTGGTGGTGACCTCTAGTTCACATGTGCACTTGTTCCAATTGCAGTATTGTGACCATTCAGCGACCTAGGCAAGTCAACTCGGTAAGAATTCTAAGGCTATAGCACCGGTTTCCAGTCGCCTGTCTCCGAAATCTGGCAGAAAATGCACTGGTGTTACACTTACCAATTTAAACACAAATCCTTCATTTAGCACGGCGGAACAAAACACGGATGTGTGCCGTAGCTGATAAAGCAGCCCATCTCTGGATTCCTATTAAGTTCACGTGCGTCAATGACTGAACGGTGTCAATTTTGCATCTGGAATACAGTATTCAAGATTACTAATAAAACGTTCATAAATATTTGTGTTTTGAGAGCTTCTTAGCGATTCATAATTTGCTATATAGGAGACTTCCATAACACCGACCACCCGTGCTGCGGTCAGGCGACTCTGGTCATCGGCCGCCATTGTGAGACACGGGCAGGCCCTAGCAGCCGTTGTGCTTGCATCACCGCGTTCTTCTATACCTTTTGTGCTATACTGCTGCAGCGTTCTTACTCCGAAATTCCAGATGGCGACCTATACCTGTGCGTTGCTATGCAAGCTGTGTGTATACGTGTACAGCTCCGACCATAAGGTAAACACAAGTGCGCGCAATTCAATATGGCGTTTAATGCCCCGAATTCACCTTGAAATCGACCGAGTGTGGCCGTGCCGACCGTTCGCCTGTATTTTCTCACACTAACTGTGGCAGTCGAGTGCAGCAACATTGATTGACCAGTCGCTTATTAGTAAACGCAACAGAATGTAGCGCGCATATATGCTAGTTATTAGTTTTTCACACTCATGCGCTACAGCACAGTCGCATATTGTCACGTTGTATAGTGACGGCTAAGAACCACAACGGCACAACGAAAGTCGCGAAACTGGTTATTGGGCGAACCTGTCCCCAGCAAGATAAGTAACACTCAGCAGAAAGTGCCTCGACCAGTCGCGCGGCAATTTTGCGTGTATTCGCGGGCTTCTTTTACGCTCGGAAATACGATTTTATGTAGCACGTATTGAGCAACAGAAAGCTGTATCGGGAGTTTTAACAGCGGAGCTGTTTAAGCCAGCCGTAAGTCCGTGACGAGTCGGAAAAAAAATGTCGGCCGATCCATGGCGGTAGTACAGAAGGGGTCCAAGCGCAATGGCACATACCCCTGTGAACTAGCGAAGCTGAGCCTGGCTAAGTCTAGCTAAGCATGGTTAGGACTACTTAAGCTTATTATGTCATCGATAGCCAATCGATAGCCAATCAATAGCTAATCGATAATCGATCAATAATAAATACATTCCGGGAAATGCTTAGGGTGACTTGGTGGTGCTCAGCCTAGCCCTAATACGTGGCCAATACCTTGCGATAGTCAATCGATAGCTAATCGATAATCTATCAATAATGAATAAATTCCGGAAAATGCTGGGGATGACTTGGTAGTACAATTAGTGCCATTGTATGTATTGATGTTACTTTTACTTGAAAACATTACTCATTTAACCTAGCCCAAATACGTGGCCAATACCTTGCGATAGCCAATCAATAGCTAATCGATAATCGATCTATTATCAATAAATGCCGGAAATGCTGGGGATGACTTGGTAGTGCTTAGCCTAACCCAAAAACCAGGACTAGCTAGGTACCCATCGGCTCCGCTGTCTCTTTAGCATTGCGCCTACAGTGCACGCTTTGCTAATTTTTTAAATGCGAATGCATTTCTTAGTCGGGGCATGTCAGGCGTCTGTCGGTGTCCGCGCGCCGGCAGGTGTTATCTCTCCGCTCTCACTCCCTCTCCCATAGCAACGGCTGCGGGCGCGCGCGCTTATCCTCGCCCCTAGCAACCGGAGCCCGTGGTGCGGGCGGAGTAGCGGAGAGTGATGATGATGATGATGATGATTTATTGGCATCCCCTTTGAAACGGGGTGGCGACAAATAGTCACCTAGCCTGCTTGATTTAATCAGGTATACTACACATGTTCTTTATCTCGCATTTTTGTATACCTTTTTCAAAAATTTAGCTTGTACCGCTGCCTATGATTTTAAGAGATCAGGTCGTATCCATCTTTTCCCTGCTTTTTTTCCACCAGTACTCTAATCGTCTCTTGCTGATCTCTACGGCTGATCTGTTTATGTTTCCTTCCACTTTAAACCCAAGCGCTTCTGGGAGTTGCACGTTACCTACGGTTCTCGCTGGGTGGATCCCGTCGCATTCCATTAGGATGTGCTGAGTGGTCTCTGGATCTTTACTGCAGCATACACATGTCTCATCTAGTTCCGAATATTTGTTCCGATATGTTTTCGTCCTTAGGCAACCGGCTCGAGCCTCAAATAGCAAGGCACTGCCCTTTGTGTTATCGTACAGATTTTCCCTTCTAATTTCTTTCTTCTCATTCTTGTAAATCTCCATTGTCCTTTTCGTTTCCATTCTTTGCATCCAATTCACGGTCTCTATTTCTCTCACTTTCTTTCTGATGACCCCTGGTTGTCTATTTACAGTTTCGATTATCCTGTACTTGGTTGCCAACTTCCTTGACCTCTTCCTCCATTCTGTGTCCACGCTTTTCATGTAGAGATACTTGTGCACTTTAGCCGCCCATTTATTTTCATCCATGTTCCTGAGCCTTTCTTCAAAACTAATTTTGCTTTGTGCTTCTCTGACTTCAAAAGAGGCCCAACCCATGTCTCCATGCACTGCCTCATTTGTCGTATTACCGTGTGCTCCCAAAGCCAACCGGCCTACTGATCTTTGGTTAACTTCTAAACCCGCCAATATATCCGATTTTAAGCATATAATGGCATTTGCGAATGTTAGCGCTGGCACCATTACTCCTTTCCAGATTCCACGCACCACCTCATACTTATTGTGGCCCCACAGTGCTCTGTGTTTCATTAATGCTGCATTCCGCTTCCCCTTTATTTTCAGATTATCTTGGTGGTTGCTTGAGTAATTCTTTCCTTCGTTTATGTGTACGCCGAGGTACTTATATTGCTTCACTATGGGTATTACTTGCTGTTGAGTGGAGTGAGTGGAGAGGAGGAGCTCGCTCTGGCGTGTGAGGGCGCTCCCATCGCGGGAACTCGGCGGAGCTCCCGCGTGTGTGGAGAGAGTGTAGGAGAGGGTAGGTGCTGTGCTTCGCCGCTCATTCTCTCGCCGTTCGCTCTCTCTCCTCCCTGCGCCCCACTCTCCCGTTCGCTCGCTCGCACGTATATATAAATGGAGTGAAGCGCGCGCCTCACTCTCGACCGTTCGCTGGCTGGGCGCCTCTCAAGGCGATGGCAGAAGTCGGTGAAGGCGAATGTCTGACGGCAACGGTACTCCTAGCAAGAAGTGTAATACAATCCAACCCGAGCATTACACCTCTCGCTGGAGGTGGCGTCACTGCAGTAGCTTCAACGTCATCATCAACCGGAGGAGAAGAAGCGGAAGACAAGGCTGCGAAGAGCGCGTGATGCCGAACGCAAGCGAGCGAAGCGAGCTGCCGATACCGAACTCCGTGCTCGGGAAGCCGCTGCGAAACGCCAACGCCGAGCCGAAGATCCGGAAATGTGTGCTCGATACGCCGCTGTGAGACGTCAACGGCGAGCCGAGAACGCTGAAGTTCTTGTTTGAGACGCGGCGGAGAAACGTCAACAGGTGCCGATGAATGTGTAAATGAATGGTTTCGGTCCTCGTCTCGTCATTAATTTACGCCATTAAAATTACTATGCCGTGTACTGTCGGCGCAAGAAATGCATTCGCATTTCCTCACGATTCCCTTCGGGGAGGTGGGGGCAATTTTTTTCATCTGGCTTTGCAATCTTTCCATTGACACTTTTAATCTAATTACAACACTTGAGAAGTTGATTAATTAATCAAGACTAATTATGTAGTTAGGCGGAAAGCGAAAAATAATCTGAGTATCTCCAATGCGACGGCAAACAACATTACCTTGGTTCTGTCCAGCTACGTGACATTTGCATACTTTTACATCTTGGTGCATGATAGTTGGGACGCCCCGTATACGTATAGATTGCCCTCCTCAGCTCCGTCACCCGCACCCGCAGCTGTACGTAGGTGTCTGTTGCCGATGGGACGCTCGATCGCCGCTGGCACGCGGCCTCCTAACACGGTGCTCTCCTATTCCTCTGCACTTCTACTTTTTTTTTCTCCGCTATTACTCCCCTCCTCATCATTCTTGTTACAATCTCAAGTTTTCTAAAACGGATCTGTCCCACGCGCAGTGGGAATCCCACGCACTGTGCGAGATCGCCGGCCGCCTTCCAACCATACAAAGTGAGCGAAGTTGCTAAAGAAAGCTGTGGCTTTAAAACACCGACAACCCTTTCTATGAACGTATAAGAAATACCGACAAGCTTTCATGCTAATGAAGTAACAAAAAAAAACGGAATTGAAGACCCCGAAGACTCAATTTTTCAACAAAAAATTAAAAAAATGAAATTGAACAGGAAATTAGCACAGCGAGAGATGTAAAAAATAAGGCAGAACTTATCTCATGATAACTGTCGATAGTAATGCGAGTAGCATTCGAGCGATGTAGCGACGCGCGATATTTCTGAAGTTTGTTTAACACCTGTGCTTGTCATTCTGAGACGTACGTCGCTTTGGTTATGTGCGGTATAATGCGGTATCCTCCCATGATGGTATATAGCACTCGCTTGCCATGTAACGCTTGAGCACGGCGGCATGCCGATGACTGTACTATACGCCGACGCACTAACGACTATTAAATTAGAAGAAAAAAAATGACGTCGATGGAACGACAAAGGCGGCGTATGACGACAACGGCAGGATACCAATGAGATGACCATTCGTAAATGACGATGTTGGTATATAACGACGACGTTGTGACGACACCGATAAATGAAGACAATTGTATGACGACGATGACGGCATGACGAGAGACAGGTGACAAAGATGAAATGATAACAATGGAACGACCGTGACAGCATCATGACGAACGTTTATACAACCTGCTACAAACGTTGGTCATGACCACGAACCTAGTGGTCGGAGCAATTTTTTAACGCGATAGCGTTAAGGGCCCAGTGTCGCAGAAAATCAGGTGTCGGTGTCGGCGGCGTTGTCCGTTAGAGAAAATTATATTTAGGTATAAGTATACGCCACGCCTTGCTATGCGACATGTCGTATATGCGGGTTATATTGCCACATCATTCTATCGCTAAAGTTGCTCATTCTTACATTCTTGACAAAGATTTATTCCTCGGAATGTTGAGAATGACAGCCCACAAACAAATGCAATGAAACAAAACACCGAAAGCGCATGCCTTTTATGTTATATCTTCTCAGACTGAAACATTTAAAGTGCGAAAAATAACACAAACCTGCGAATGATGTAATTTCGTTTTTGGTGCGGCTGCGCACTTCCTCCGGGATCGGCCCATACAAGTGGCCGCGTTTCTACCAGAAAGCTCGCCTTCGTGCATATAGCGTTCGGCGCCAGCGTTTCCCGGTAAACATTACGGTTACATAAGCTGCAGTTGCCGGGAAGCGTGAGAAGCAGTCAGGGATCTTTGAATGCTGTCGCGTGCCACTCTTGAAGGCGTAGCTGAAGCGTCCTCCATTTTTTTATCAACTAATTATTCAGTTTTCTTAAAGAAAACTGGGCCCACTGGGTCGGCGTAAAAGGCGTGACGACAATGACATGACGAGTGTCAGACGACAAATCTGAAACGACAACGATGGAACGACCGTGGCAGCATAAGGACCATGAGCACATACCTAATGGCTCAAGCTGGTAGGCAACTTAATTGGGGCCACTGGGTTGGCTTAAGACTCTAAATAGATGCTAATATATAATTCTAACCACATTCACGTAATAGCAACATATATTTGATTTCGACTGCAACCCTCGTATATTCGCAGGTCCCCCAATTTGAAAAAAAGTTTGGCCCGCGACACGCTTTCTTTTGAAGGCACGGTCATAGGAGACAGAGCGATGCGAGCTGCAGTGACGTCACACACACTTGATGTAAAGCAAATGAAATGTTCACTTATGGTTCACTATAAGATGAGAGTTGTCTGTACAAATTCGAAACGAAGCCACAGGTACTTAGGGTGAAGCCCACTTTCAGTTTTCTTCCTGGTGTTGTTCCCGCCTATTGCTGAAAAAATTCCCGCAAAATATTTTTTTCTTTTTGTTATGCTTTTTCTCGATGTGTTTCGCACACGTACAGAGATAACAAGAATTTTTGGGGGTATTTATATGTACCGTTACTAAAGAGTTAACAAGTGCTCGATAGCGTTATATGCGCGGCCAATGTTTCTTACGGCCCAGTAATGTGCGAGCAGCATGTTAAAGTACGCGATTCAACTAAACGCAACTGAAATTATTAATGCAATTGTGCAAAAGAAACAGCTTTGATCGAGATTGGTTTATGATTCTGCAACGTCGCGCAATTCTGCTGCATTTTTTCACACTTAACGGTGTTTTAATGCAAATTCTGCTGCCTCATGTTGCTAGAATTCAACTTCCTTTCCCAAGTCCTACAAATCGCATTCGAAATGCGCTTAGCTCACTTGCGTAAACGCCCCTCCCCCTTTTCTTTTCAGGTTAGCAATAATACAGCGGTTGTTTATCTAGAACGTATATCTGGTGTTTGCAAAGGAGGAAGCAGAAAATTTTCAATGCGTTCGATCCACATGCCCTCTATATAAGCCCGAAAATTAAAGCGTCCTTCGTAATGTCGATTTAGAGTTCAAGAATGGCAGGTAAGCGGACCAATATCCTCGGCTGCTTGGTTTCTGATGCGTCGCTGTCATCACCTTTCCCGAAGTCCGCTTCGTAAAGAGCACACAATATAATAATTACGCTCCTCAAAACATTTCGCGCTGGCCCATTCAGACAAGTAGTAAAGCGTTTTAGTGACACGCCACGTACAAATGGCTGGTGACAATCTTCTTTCTAGGGTTTTACGTGCCAAAACTAGTTCTGATTATGAGGCACGCCATAGTGGAGGGCTCCGGATTAATTTTGACCATCTGGGGTCAACACACACACACACACACACACACACACACACACACACACACACCCACACACACACACACACACACACACACACACACACACACACACACACACACACACCACACACACACACACACACACACACACACACACACACACACACACACACACACACACACACACACACAACACACACACACACACACACACACACACACACACACACACACACACACACACACACACACACACACACACACACACACACACACACACACACCACACACACACACACACACACACACACACACACACACCACACACACACACACACACACACACACACCACACACACACACACACACACACACACACGTATTCACACGTGGTGACGCGGCCTGACATCGACGAAACCTAACGAGTTTCGTCCATGAGGACCACAGTTGTCAGCCTAACGGCATGTATGGACGGACAGACAGACAGAAGGGACATAGAAGGCAAATCAAATTTCGAACACTTCTGTCAATTAAAAAAAAGATTGTTATATGGATTCCAGGTACAGATCGATGTCTTCTTACTGGGAAAGCACCCCCATGTTATACTCGGAATGGGATAAAAATAACAGTATCTAACGGGTTATCAGAGCGCTCCGCATTGCTACGTGACATTCATACTAGCCTAGCTGGGGGATTACGCCACTAGCTCTCAGAACATGTCAGGCAGGCGCGTAGCCAGGGGGGGGGGGCTGATGGGGCTTCAGCCCCCCCCGAAATTTTTTCGTGCTGGCATGCACCGCCGACCAAAACTACCACCGACGCCGGGAATAATAATAATAATAATAATAATAATAATAATAATAATAATAATAATAATAATAATAATAATAATAATAATAATAATAATAATAATAATTTATTTCCCATGAAAAGAATTGCATGGTTGGGTTCTGAATAAAAAGTTGCACGCAGGCAACTTGACCAGCCCAAAAACCCATCAAAGGCAACAGAGGGCGTCGGGCGCTCACATGTGAGTAAACAGATCGGAAGGTGTCAATTTACAAAAAAAAAAGAAATGTGTATACGAGACAGGTAGTAATACAGTTTAACAATTAGAAAAACAAGTAGTCTGCATTAACAAGCAAATATTGAATTTATACGTTATCAATATAGATTACATATCGAAAGTCTTATTATACGCAAACAGGAAAAAAAAATAGGGGAAAAAAACATAACATAGCACTATATTCAGTGCAGCATAAACTAAAGCAAATAAAGGGGGGAAAAGGCATACAGTATTGCATATGAACAAACTCATTAAACAACAAGGATTAGTTTGACTGAAAGTAGTTGTGCAGGCTGCATAAGTACAGAAGGTTCTCGTAAGGCGAGGTTATTGAGTAAAGTCGGAACTGTATGTCGAAGCATTTGTTGACCATAATTCGTTCTTGACTGCGGAATGTTCCATTGTTCAGGTGTCTTAGTGTCATAGGCTGCGACATGTTCGTGTAGGCGAGCTATGTTCAATCATTCTGCATTCTGTCTACAATGTCTTTTTCACGCTCGAAAGACATTTCGGCACGAACATTGCGTACTCGAGCTGGATTTCGTGGCACCTAGGGTGGATTTCGTGGCACCTGGGGTCACGTAACGCAAGGAGCCCCATCCGAGCACAAACTTTCAAGAGCTTTTCGATAGCCAGCGGGCGCGTTGCGGCATCTCGCAGCGGCCGCGGAATCTATGGAGCCCATGGATTTCAATTCCGAAACTGTATGGGTGTAACGCTCTCAAACTTTTGACGCGAAAGGTGCACTGACATTTCCAAAGGCGTGCTTTAAAAGATTTTCAATTCTGGAACTTTATGGGGTTAATGCTGTTATAAACTTGGACCAACATGCGTGCACTGGAGCCCTCGTGTCCAAGCCGTTCCAGAAATTAAAGCACGCGCTCGCAATCTTCCACACACACGAAAATACTAAATATTACCGTGACTGTGAGCTAGCAGATGATAATTTTGTCCAAACATTTTCAGGACACGTGCCCAATGTAATCGATCAGCTGGACCAGGGCAGGCCAAGTAAAATTTGAGAAAACAGGAGAAAGGAAATGGCCTATTATTGAGGAAATTGTTTTTGCGGGCTACAAGGTCTGGCTCTCGTTGGCCACAGGGACAGTGGCCCTATGGATTTAAGCATAGGCCCCGCTGAAAATACAGGTATTTTCAGAGCGCTTCTTCGCATGCGAGCTGATTGTGGAGATACATATCTGAAGAACCATTTGGAAAGTTGCCCCAGTAGTGCCTCGTATTTAAGCCCAGATGCAAAAAACTAAATTATAAAAATTTGCGGCGAAATTATCAAAGAAAGCCTAGTTGCAAAAGCAAGCTGCTTCTCCATACTTCCTGACGAAACGACGGACATCGCTGGAATCGAACAGCCTACTGTTTGTGCAAGGTACCTAAACAAGGATGCCAACGACATCGAGGGAGTGTTTTAGGTTTTAGCACCGGAATAGATGCTCTCCCTCATTGCCACTGCAGGTTCTATGTAAATGTGTACAAACTGTTCCAGATTCTAGTCACCCTTCCAGTGACCACTGCCAGCGCAGAGAGAATATTTTTTAACAAGCGTTTACTAAAAAACTACTTGCGCTCTAGGATGTCTGTGGAACGCATGGTTAGACTGGTGCCTCTATACACCCACAGAGACGTCGGCATCAACGTGTCCGAAGTCATTGACCGCTTCGCTCAACTTCCCCGCCGAGAGAAGTTTGTCCTTTAGATACCCAGAGGGGTCTACTCGACCAGGCCCGGCGAGCAGCTCTGGCCAGTGGAGTCTCGGAATAGGGACCCACCCACCCGCTCCCAACACCCCTTTCCTGTCCAATCAATAAAATGTTATTCTCTCTCTCCTTTAGATAGCGAAGCCGCAAAAATCAATGCAAGTAAAAAGCTCTGTTCCTTCACGTCCATAAGCTCGTAATTATAAAAACGTATAACTGTTCGTTAGCTTTTAAAACCGCAGAAATTTTAGCCGTTTATTCTAGCAGTTAGCATCATGATCAAAATTATCATGCGAATACAGAAATTACGAGGACATCAGTAACCAATTTTGACCGACCTTGCTCATTGAAAGCCCGGCCCAGGCTGCGTTTGCCAAAAACGCACTCGGATATTGGGTAGTAACTTGCCGTATCATCTGTGGCTTTCGTTTGTCCTTTTCTTTCCTTTTTAGCTACCTGCTTTTATTTCTTTTTTGAAACGAAGCAAAACCCTCCTTTAATTTTGGGTGCATGATAATTGTTGCCGCTGTGCAGGCTGGTAAATTACACATTTTTGTACCGATTTCTGCATTATTCCTCTATTATTCTACCTGTATGGTGCTGTCGCGACCACTGCATGGCCCGAGTACATATCACGATTTCTGCGATCATAGTTTTGTTCTTGCCGAGATCATCTGTCTTTCTGTGCGCAAAGTTTACTATCTCTGACTCCGCAACGTGTTTATTTGTCTTGTTTGACGCATAATATACAGTGACGTTTGCTTAAATACGTAGATTTATTGGAGACTTAGACGTATATTTAAATATTTTGTTGCGAGGTTTTGTGTATACAAGCAGTGAACTTTGTTTCCAGCGACTCGTTTTTGCCCTTTAGCGAGTTGTATCTTCGCATTTGTATATTCCATTCTATCTTCGCATTTCTAATGTATATTTTGCAGAACTCCTACTTTTATGTGACTTCCACAGATAGGAAGATGAGAGGATTGCCCTTCGGACGGCTTTGGGGCACTTAGACGACAGGCCTTTTACGGAGGAAAAGATCTTGGGCGCGTGGCCTCGTGCGTCTGCTATGTGCAGGGCTACAAAGGCGCTGCTGTGCTTTTTGAAGTGCGCAAGCCTGTATGACCGCCTGTGTCGAAACTCAGCGATGAACGCTTAACTGTAAATGTGCAACGTGTGAACTGTGAACTTCTCTCTTCCTCCTCTTTCAATCCCTTCTCCCCCTTCCCCCGTGCAGGGTAGCCTATCGGGCTCAGCATGGTTAACCTCCCTGCCTTTCCCTTATGACTTCTCTCTCTCTTTTCTACTTTTTATTTGTACTCACTGTTGCCAGTATAATCTCGGTGTAATTACAATACACGACCGGTAACAGCTGCTCCTGCGTAATCTATTGCAACGAGGGACAGCGTCATTGAGGTTTTTTCCTGGCCGTTGCATATGTGCAAAAATGTAAACAAGGTTCTTGAATGACGAAGATTCATCAAAATATTTGCCCTCAACTTATTCATTTCATGGCCTTTACGTTCTTCATATCAGCTGTATACACTGCTTTGCTGGTTTTGAACTGATATAGTTCTAATGTCCGTGTGATATTTTCTTTCCTTATTAAATAGACAAAAAAAAAACGCGGCCGCATTGATATCAGTTATTTCTACCAGAATTTTTAGGACATATTCTTTTATGAAAAAATACTTATTTTACTTGACAGTGCGTAGCGTTCAATAATTAGTTTGCAGCATCTAATATACAATGGCATTGGCAATGCAGCTATTATTCATCTATATGATCCCTCGACAACTTCTATAAGGAGGAGGCCGCGCTGCAACCTGAGCCCCCCCCCCCCCCCCCCCCCCCGAACAAAATTTCTGGCTACGCCACTGATGTCAGGCACCGAAACTGGGTCATCGTAATGAGTTCTTGCAACGGCGGTCGTCGGCGCCGTGGCTTAGTTGGTTAAAGCGCCTGTCTAGTAAACAGGAGATCGTGAGTTCGAATCTCACCGGTGCCTTTTGTCATATTTCTCTTTTTTGTCACATGCCTTTAATTTCTACGGAACATTTTACTTGCACCTGCATTCCAACCGGCCACGAGATATTATCGCTCTGTCTTTAACATTATGAGGGTGACATGACTTCTCAATTACGTGCAATGACGTTTTTGACTCGGAAAGAGCTAGTGTCTCGAGAGAAAAAGCAAAAACAAAAAATTGGCCTCATAGCTGCTTGCTTCGCTGCAAATGACGTCGAAAGACGAAAGTCTTCTGCCACCCCTGGTACGTAGCACACTCTCTTCTTCCCCCTCCCACCCCTCATGCTGTTCCCCTCCCCTCTCACTCCTCCCATAATGGATGCAATTAAGGTTTTGCTGAATTCAACTCAAATTTCCCGCGTTCTTTCTGCTCTCACGCCATCTGTTGGGACCTTTTATTACTTGCAAAGGAAATGGTTATGCGCAAACTAGACACGGACAAGCGCAAACTTTCAACTGACTTTATCTAGAGACGGACGAGCGCAAAATTTCAACTGACTTTATCTTTTTCTACGTTGTCAATATATACTCGCAATGTCGTGTGTACAACAGCGGTGATCACATGACACACTTCAAAGATTACAACAAGCCGCGCAAGAACATCATCTCAGTTTCCATCAAAGAAATTGATGTATATCACTTATACAGGTATATCCTTTTGACGAAATATAAAAAGCTTCCGTCAATAGGAGATGCCTGTTTCTCTTCTCTCTCTCTCTCGCGCACACACACACACACACACACACACACACACACACACACACACACACACACACACACACACACACACACACACACACACACACACACACACACATGGACGCACGCGCAGAAATCACACTCACACGCACAGTCACGCACACATATTCAAGCACGCGCACACGAGCACGCACGCACACACGCACAGACACGCTCACACAAACACAGCCGCACGCGTGCACCCACACACGTGGTGAGGTGGCCTGACATCCTGGAAACTTGTCGTTAGGTGTCGTCGATGACGACCACAGTTGTCAGCCTCACGGCATGTATGGACGGACGGACAGACGGAAGGGACATATACAAGGCAAATCGTATTTCGAGCACTTCTGTCAATTTAAGAAAATTTGTTATCTGGATTCCAGGTACAGATCGATGTCTTCTTACTGGAAAGGACCCCCATGTTATGCTTGGAATGGCACAAAAATTACTCCATCTCCCGCCAAAAGGAACCACGTGTGGATGCAAAGCAGCGGGGAGATGGTTAGCTTGAGCGGGAGATGGTTTCCCGGCAGCGGCCCGAGGGCTCATCGCGGTGCTGCACAGGAGAGAGAATGAAGCGCGCGCGCTCCGTCATTTTCATACGCGGAACTACCGTGGCTCCCCCAGCGGAGTATGCAGCTGTCGCACCACCTGTCGTGCGCGCCGCTCCGGATTCCTAGAGGAGAGAAAAGGAGGAGCGTAGGAGAGGATAGAGAAGGGGAGGGGACGCGCATGTGTGGGACGCGGGCGCCGCTCCGTACAGTAGAGAATTCCTAGATGAGAGAAAGGGGGGAGCGTAGGAGATGAGAGAGAGGGGGAGGGGACGCGCATGCGCTGGGTGGGGTGGTGTGGGACGCTGCGGGAAGGAAGGACAAAGCCACCGCCATAAGCTGCTTCGCATCTCAAATACAAGCATCTAACGGGTCATCAGAGAGCGCCGCATTGCTACGTGACATTCATACAAGCCTAGCTGGGGGATTACGCCACTAGCTCTCAGAACATGTCAGGCACCGAAACCGGGTCATCGTAATGAGTTCTTGCAACGGCAGTGGTCGGCGCCGTGGCTTAGTTGGTTAAAGCGCCTGTCTAGTAAACAGGAGATCGTGAGTTCGAATCTCACCGGTGCCTTCTGTCATATTTCCCTTGTTTTGTCACATGCGTTTAATTTCTACGGAACATTTTACTTGCACCTGCATTCCAACCGGCCACGAGATATTATCGGTCTGTCTTTAACATTATGAGGGTGACATGACTTCTCAATTACGTGCAATGACGTTTTTGACACGGAAAGAGCTAGTGTCTCGAGAGAAAAAGCAAAAACAAAAAATTGGCCTCATAGCTGCTTGCTTCGCTGCAAATGACGTCGAAAGACGAAAGTCTTCTGCCACCCCTGGTACGTAGCACACTCTCTTCTTCCCCCTCCCACCCCTCATGCTGTTCCCCTCCCCTCTCAATCCTCCCATGATGGATGCAATTAAGGTTTTGCTGAATTCAACTCAAATTTCCCGCGTTCTTTCTGCTCTCACGCCATCTGTTGGGACCTTTTATTACTTGCAAAGGAAATGGTTATGCGCAAACTAGACACGGACAAGCGCAAACTTTCAACTGACTTTATCTAGAGACAGACGAGCGCAAAATTTCAACTGACTTTATCTTTTTCTACGTTGTCAATATATACCCGCAATGTCGTGTGTACAACAGCGGTGATCACATGACACACTTCAAAGATTACAACAAGCCGCGCAAGAACATCATCTCAGTTTCCATCAAAGAAATTGATGTATATCACTTATACAGGTATATCCTTTTGACGAAATATAAAAAGCTTCCGTCAATAGGAGATGCCTGTTTCTCTTCTCTCTCTCTCGCGCGCGCGCACACACACACACACACACACACACACACACACACACACACACACACACACACACACACACACACACACACACACACACACACACACACACACACACACACATGGAAGCACGCGCAGAAATCACACTCACACGCACAGTCACGCACACATATTCAAGCACGCGCACACGAGCACGCACGCACACACGCACAGACACGCTCACACAAACACAGCCGCACGCGTGCACCCACACACGTGGTGAGGTGGCCTGACATCCTGGAAACTTGTCGTTAGGTGTCGTCGATGACGACCACAGTTGTCAGCCTCACGGCATGTATGGACGGACGGACAGACGGAAGGGACATATACAAGGCAAATCGTATTTCGAGCACTTCTGTCAATTTAAGAAAATTTGTTATCTGGATTCCAGGTACAGATCGATGTCTTCTTACTGGAAAGGACCCCCATGTTATACTTGGAATGGCACAAAAATTACTCCATCTCCCGCCAAAAGGAACCACGTGTGGATGCAAAGCAGCGGGGAGATGGTTAGCTTGAGCGGGAGATGGTTTCCCGGCAGCGGCCCGAGGGCTCATCGCGGTGCTGCACAGGAGAGAGAATGAAGCGCGCGCGCTCCGTCATTTCCATTTGGCGCTGAGCCGTGCTCCCTCAAGGGCTGCAGAAGATAGCGTCAACCTTTCCCTTTCCTCAAGAACCACTTATCATCATCATCATTTTCATACGCGGAACTACCGTGGCTCCCCCAGCGGAGTATGTAGCTGTCGCACCACCTGTCGTGCGCGCCGCTCCGGATTCCTAGAGGAGAGAAAAGGAGGAGCGTAGGAGAGGATAGAGAAGGGGAGGGGACGCGCATGTGTGGGACGCGGGCGCCGCTCCGTACAGTAGAGAATTCCTAGAGGAGAGAAAGGGGGGAGCGTAGGAGATGAGAGAGAGGGGGAGGGGACGCGCATGCGCTGGGTGGGGTGGTGTGGGACGCTGCGGGAAGGAAGGACAAAGCCACCGCCATAAGCTGCTTCGCATCTCAAATACAAGCATCTAACGGGTCATCAGAGAGCGCCGCATTGCTACGTGACATTCATACAAGCCTAGCTGGGGGATTACGCCACTAGCTCTCAGAACATGTCAGGCACCGAAACCGGGTCATCGTAATGAGTTCTTGCAACGGCAGTGGTCGGCGCCGTGGCTTAGTTGGTTAAAGCGCCTGTCTAGTAAACAGGAGATCGTGAGTTCGAATCTCACCGGTGCCTTCTGTCATATTTCCCTTGTTTTGTCACATGCGTTTAATTTCTACGGAACATTTTACTTGCACCTGCATTCCAACCGGCCACGAGATATTATCGGTCTGTCTTTAACATTATGAGGGTGACATGACTTCTCAATTACGTGCAATGACGTTTTTGACACGGAAAGAGCTAGTGTCTCGAGAGAAAAAGCAAAAACAAAAAATTGGCCTCATAGCTGCTTGCTTCGCTGCAAATGACGTCGAAAGACGAAAGTCTTCTGCCACCCCTGGTACGTAGCACACTCTCTTCTTCCCCCTCCCACCCCTCATGCTGTTCCCCTCCCCTCTCACTCCTCCCATGATGGATGCAATTAAGGTTTTGCTGAATTCAACTCAAATTTCCCGCGTTCTTTCTGCTCTCACGCCATCTGTTGGGACCTTTTATTACTTGCAAAGGAAATGGTTATGCGCAAACTAGACACGGACAAGCGCAAACTTTCAACTGACTTTATCTAGAGACAGACGAGCGCAAAATTTCAACTGACTTTATCTTTTTCTACGTTGTCAATATATACCCGCAATGTCGTGTGTACAACAGCGGTGATCACATGACACACTTCAAAGATTACAACAAGCCGCGCAAGAACATCATCTCAGTTTCCATCAAAGAAATTGATGTATATCACTTATACAGGTATATCCTTTTGACGAAATATAAAAAGCTTCCGTCAATAGGAGATGCCTGTTTCTCTTCTCTCTCTCGCGCACACACACACACACACACACACACACACACACACACACACACACACACACACACACACACACACACACACACACACACACACACACACACACACACACACACACACACACACACACACACACACACACACACACACACACACACACACACATGGAAGCACGCGCAGAAATCACACTCACACGCACACATATTCAAGCACGCGCACACGAGCACGCACGCACACACGCACAGACACGCTCACACAAACACAGCCGCACGCGTGCACCCACACACGTGGTGAGGTGGCCTGACATCCTGGAAACTTGTCGTTAGGTGTCGTCGATGACGACCACAGTTGTCAGCCTTACGGCATGTATGGACGGACGGACAGACGGAAGGGACATATACAAGGCAAATCGTATTTCGAGCACTTCTGTCAATTTAAGAAAATTTGTTATCTGGATTCCAGGTACAGATCGATGTCTTCTTACTGGAAAGGACCCCCATGTTATACTTGGAATGGCACAAAAATTACTCCATCTCCCGCCAAAAGGAACCACGTGTGGATGCAAAGCAGCGGGGAGATGGTTAGCTTGAGCGGGAGATGGTTTCCCGGCAGCGGCCCGAGGGCTCATCGCGGTGCTGCACAGGAGAGAGAATGAAGCGCGCGCGCTCCGTCATTTTCATACGCGGAACTACCGTGGCTCCCCCAGCGGAGTATGCAGCTGTCGCACCACCTGTCGTGCGCGCCGCTCCGGATTCCTAGAGGAGAGAAAAGGAGGAGCGTAGGAGAGGATAGAGAAGGGGAGGGGACGCGCATGTGTGGGACGCGGGCGCCGCTCCGTACAGTAGAGAATTCCTAGAGGAGAGAAAGGGGGGAGCGTAGGAGATGAGAGAGAGGGGGAGGGGACGCGCATGCGCTGGGTGGGGTGGTGTGGGACGCTGCGGGAAGGAAGGACAAAGCCACCGCCATAAGCTGCTTCGCATCTCAAATACAAGCATCTAACGGGTCATCAGAGAGCGCCGCATTGCTACGTGGCATTCATACAAGCCTAGCTGGGGGATTACGCCACTAGCTCTCAGAACATGTCAGGCACCGAAACCGGGTCATCGTAATGAGTTCTTGCAACGGCAGTGGTCGGCGCCGTGGCTTAGTTGGTTAAAGCGCCTGTCTAGTAAACAGGAGATCGTGAGTTCGAATCTCACCGGTGCCTTCTGTCATATTTCCCTTGTTTTGTCACATGCGTTTAATTTCTACGGAACATTTTACTTGCACCTGCATTCCAACCGGCCACGAGATATTATCGGTCTGTCTTTAACATTATGAGGGTGACATGACTTCTCAATTACGTGCAATGACGTTTTTGACACGGAAAGAGCTAGTGTCTCGAGAGAAAAAGCAAAAACAAAAAATTGGCCTCATAGCTGCTTGCTTCGCTGCAAATGACGTCGAAAGACGAAAGTCTTCTGCCACCCCTGGTACGTAGCACACTCTCTTCTTCCCCCTCCCACCTCTCATGCTTTTCCCCTCCCCTCTCACTCCTCCCATGATGGACGCAATTAAGGTTTTGCTGAATTCAATTAAAATTTCCCATGTTCATTCTGCTCTCGCGCCATCTGTTGGGACCTTTTATTACTTGCAAAGGAAATGGTTATGCGCAAACTAAACACGGACGAGCGCAAACTTTCAACTGACTTTATCTTTGTCTATGTTGTCAATATATACGCGCAATAACATGTGTACAACAGCGGTGATCACATGACACACTTCAAAGATTACAACATGCCGCGCAATAACATCATCTCAGTTTCCATCAAAGAAATTGATGTATCACTTATACAGGAATCTCCTTTTGACGAAATATAAAAAGCTTCCGTCTATAGGAGATGCCCGTTTCTTTCTCTCTCTCGCACACACACACACACACACACATGGACGCACGCGCAGCCATCACACACACATACAGTCACGCACACATATTCAAGCACGCGCACACAAGCACGCACGCACGCACAGACAAGCTCACACACACAAACACCCGCACGCGCGCACACACACACGTGGTGAGGTGGCCTGACATCCTCGAAACTCGTCGTTAGGTGTCGTCGATGATGACCACAGTTGTCAGCCTAACGGCATGTATGGACGGACGGACAGACGGAAGGGACATATACAAGGCAAATCGTATTTCGAGCACTTCTGTCAATTTAAGAAAAATTGTTATCTGGATTCCAGGTACAGATCGATGTCTTCTTACTGGAAAGCACCCCCATGTTATACTCGGAATGGAATAAAAATACAAGTATCTAACGGGTTATCAGAGCGCTCCGCATTGCTACGTGACATTCATACTATAGCCTAGCTGGGGGATTACGCCACTAGCTCTCAGAACATGTCAGGCACCGAAACTGGGTCATCGTAATGGGTTCTTGCAACGGCGGTCGTCGGCGCCGTGGCTTAGTTGGTTAAAGCGCCTGTCTAGTAAACAGGAGATCGTGAGTTCGAATCTCACCGGTGCCTTGTGTCATAGTTCCCTTTTTTTATCACATGCGTTTAAATTCTACGGAACATTTTTGTCACGGAGCGGCATATTTTCGAATGGTTTGGACGCCGATTAACGACACGCCGAATTACGAGCGTCAAAAACGTGGGCTCCTGACTGTGCAGCGTATAATTTACTCGACATCGACACGCCGAATTACGGGCGTCAAAAGCGTCGTGGCTGCTCGGGGTGCCATCTCGATTCCGGAGGCGACCCGGCGATTACGGACCCAGAAGTGTGCTTGTACGTCTGCGTGGTATGCCGGGTTCGACCTTGGCCCTTGACCTTGGGGGAGAGGAGAATCTGCGGTTCTTCGTCCATGGTGAAAGGGAAGCGCCCAAGATTGTTGGGGAGCAAAGAGCCGTGAATTCGGAGAACTCTACATAGCGGCAGTTTCCCTACATAGGGAACTAGGGAAAGGAGAGGATATTTAAGCGCAGGTTTTGGGCCCTGCTGATTTTTCTAGAAGCTGAAACTATGCGCTGCTGAGAAGCCGTTAGGGGGCTAGTGCCGTCCAGTATCGCCTGGGCCGCCTGGCCACGTCGGAGCTCCAAGTAACTATATAGTTGGCGTACGAGACGTCAAACCAGCGTCTGCAACGAAGTTCACGGTAGTTCGCCTCAAGTTAGCTCAACCTGCTTGAGAGAACACGTCAGATCTAGACTCCCGGGAAACCCAGCCCAGCAATTGGCATCCACCTCGACAAGATCGGACCGCCAGCATTCTTCGGAAAAGCTTTGTGCACCGACTTCCATGGTTTATGGAGTTGCTGCTGCTGCCCGGCCATGCGTATGACACCATTTGCTTTCTTTTGAACTTTGATTTCTTTTGAACTTTGCCTTAGTGAAATACTGTTAAGTGTATTCTTGTGTATTTGATCCTCGCACTCTTTCATATGTATATGTACTGTTAATTGCTCGTATTTATTTGTCTTCATCATTGTGTGATATTAAGTTCAGGTGTGTTAGTCTCTCTTGTGTTTTTCTTATTATTTTATTTTATTAATTTGTGTATATTTATCAGCCGATAAATATCTTGTTTCTTTGTTTACTCCGGACTCTGACTCTTTTCACTGTGCTCGCTTGCTTACGGAACGACCAACCGGCTTGTCTACCCCGTCGATCGACTTCGCGCCGACGACAAATCGAGGACAGCTGTGACAATATTACTTGCACCTGCATTCCAACCACGCCACGAGATATTATCGCTCTGTCTTTAACATTATGAGGGTGACATGACTTCTCAATTACGTGCAATGACGTTTTTGACACAGAAAGAGCTAGTGTCTCGAGAGAAAAAGCAAAAACAAAAAATTGGCCTCATTGCTGCTTGCTTCGCTGCAAATGACGTCGAAAGACGAAAGTCTTCTGCCACCCCTGGTACGTAGCACACTCTCTTCTTCCCCCTTCCACCCCTCATGCTGTTCCCCTCCCCTCTCACTCCTCCCATGATGGATGCAATAAGGTTTTGCTGAATTGAATTAATATTTCCCGTGTTCGTTCTGCTCTCGCTCCATCTGTTGGGACCTTTTATTACTTGCAAAGGAAATGGTTATGCGCAAACTAGACACGGACGAGCGCAAACTTTCAACTGACTTTATCTTTTTCTATGTTGTCAATATATACTCGCAATGACCTGTGTACAACAGCGGTGCTCACATGAAACACTTCAAAGATTACAACATGCCGCGCAAGAACATCATCTCAGTTGCCATCAAAGAAATTGATGTATCACTTATACAGGTATCTTCTTTTGACGAAATCTAAAAAGCTTCCGTCAATAGGAGATGCCTGTTTCTCTTCTCTCTCGCACACACACACGCACACACACACACACACACACACACACACACACACACACACACACACACACACACACACACACACACACACACACACACACACACACACACACACACACACACACACACACACACACACACACACACACACACACATGGACGCACGCGCAGACATCACACTCACACGCACAGTCACGCACACATATTCAAGCACGCGCACACGAGCACGCACGCACACACGCACAGACACGCTCACACAAACACAGCCGCACGCGTGCACCCACACACGTGGTGAGGTGGCCTGACATCCTGGAAACTTGTCGTTAGGTGTCGTCGATGACGACCACAGTTGTCAGCCTAACGGCATGTATGGACGGACGGACAGACGGAAGGAGACATATAGAAGGCAAATCGCATTTCGAGCACTTCTGTCAATATAAGAAAATTTGTTATCTGGATTCCAGGTACAGATCGATGTCTTCTTACTGGAAAGGACCCCCATGTTATACTTGGAATGGCACAAAAATTACTCCATCTCCCGCCAAAAGGAACCACGTGTGGATGCGAAGCAGCGGGGAGATGGTTAGCTTGAGCGGGAGATGGTTTCGCGGCAGCGGCCCGAGGGCTCATCGCGGTGCTGCACAGGAGAGAGAATGAAGCGCGCGCGCTCCGTCATTTTCATACGCGGAACTACCGTGGCTCCCCCAGCGGAGTATGCAGCTGTCGCACCACCTGTCGTGCGCGCCGCTCCGGATTCCTAGAGGAGAGAAAAGGAGGAGCGTAGGAGAGGATAGATAGGGGGAGGGGACGCGCATGTGTGGGACGCGGGCGCCGCTCCGTACAGTAGAGAATTCCTAGAGAAGAGAAAGGGGGGAGCGTAGGAGATGAGAGAGAGGGGGAGGGGACGCGCATGCGCTGGGTGGGGTGGTGTGGGACGCTGCGGGAAGGAAGGACAAAGCCGCCGCCATAAGCTGCTTTGCATCTCAAATACAAGCATCTAACGGGTCATCAGAGAGCGCCGCATTGCTACGTGACATTCATACAAGCCTAGCTGGGGGATTACGCCACTAGCTCTCAGAACATGTCAGGCACCGAAACTGGGTCATCGTAATGAGTTCTTGCAACGGCGGTGGTCGGCGCCGTGGCTTAGTTGGTTAAAGCGCCTGTCTAGTAAACAGGAGATCGTGAGTTCGAATCTCACCGGTGCCTTCTGTCATATTTCCCTTTTTTTGTCACATGCGTTTAATTTCTACGGAACATTTTACTTGCACCTGCATTCCAACCGGCCACGAGATATTATCGGTCTGTCTTTAACATTATGACGGTGACATGACTTCTCAATTACGTGCAATGACGTTTTTGACACGGAAAGAGCTAGTGTCTCGAGAGAAAAAGCAAAAACAAAAAATTGGCCTCATAGCTGCTTGCTTCGCTGCAAATGACGTCGAAAGACGAAAGTCTTCTGCCACCCCTGGTACGTAGCACACTCTCTTCTTCCCCCTCCCACCCCTCATGCTTTTCCCCTCCCCTCTCACTCCTCCCATGATGGACGCAATTAAGGTTTTGCTGAATTCAATTAAAATTTCCCGTCTTCGTTCTGCTCTCGCGCCATCTGTTAGGACCTTTTATTACTTGCAAAGGAAATGGTTATGCGCAAACTAAACACGGACGAGCGCAAACTTTCAACTGACTTTATTTTTGTCTATGTTGTCAATATATACGCGCAATAACATGTGTACAACTGCGGTGATCACATGACACACTTCAAAGATTACAACATGCCGCGCAATAACATCATCTCAGTTTCCATCAAAGAAATTGATGTATATCACTTATACAGGTATATCCTTTTGACGAAATATAAAAAGCTTCCGTCTATAGGAGATGCCCGTTTCTTTCTCTCTCTCGCACACAAACACACACACACACACACACACACACACACACACACACACACACACACACACACACACACACACACACACACACACACACACACACACACACACACACACACACACATGGACGCACGCGCAGCCATCACACACACATACAGTCACGCACACATATTCAAGCACGCGCACACAAGCACGCACGCACGCACAGACAAGCTCACACACACAAACACCCGCACGCGCGCACACACACACGTGGTGAGGTGGCCTGACATCCTCGAAACTCGTCGTTAGGTGTCGTCGATGACGACCACAGTTGTCAGCCTAACGGCATGTATGGACGGACGGACAGACGGAAGGGACATATACAAGGCAAATCGTATTTCGAGCACTTCTGTCAATTTAAGAAAAATTGTTATCTGGATTCCAGGTACAGATCGATGTCTTCTTACTGGAAAGCACCCCCATGTTATACTCGGAATGGAATAAAAATACAAGTATCTAACGGGTTATCAGAGCGCTCCGCATTGCTACGTGACATTCATACTAGCCTAGCTGGGGGATTACGCCACTAGCTCTCAGAACATGTCAGGCACCGAAACTGGGTCATCGTAATGGGTTCTTGCAACGGCGGTCGTCGGCGCCGTGGCTTAGTTGGTTAAAGCACCTGTCTAGTAAACAGGAGATCGTGAGTTCGAATCTCACCGGTGCCATAGAATCTCACCGGTGTCATAGTTCCCTTTTTTAACACGAAAGTGTTTTATGCCGGGGTCCACCAAGACTTCACTGACGTATTTCCGTCACGGAAATACGTCATAGAACATAATACAAAGAAAGAAACCAGAAGAAAAAGTTCCACAAACATGCAAAATTTGGAAATCGAACGCACGACCTCTCGGTCCGCGACGATAGATCGCCGAGCGTTTAACCCATTGCGCCACAAACGCATTTGCAGAGAGCTACACAGACGCGCCTTATATATCTAACACTCCTCCGTGTACCCGCGCTCTTGCTCGGGGCGGTGCCGCCGCCTACGAGCCGAAAAGAGAAGTACTGCATTATTATGACACTAACGCGCACCGACAGTGAACGCTTCGGTGGTCTCAGCACTACGACGCCTCGATGCCAACATTCGAAGGGACGCTGGCATCAAGAAGCACTACCAACGCCACCTAGGTGGCGTTCACCGTACAGTGGCAGGCGTTTGACAAACGCCTGCCCTGCGTCAAAAGGGATCAGGACCACACACTTACTTACTTACTTACTTACTTACTTACTCAGCACAGCGGAGCGTGGCCTCCGCAATTAGCTCTGAAAATGTTTCTGAAGTTGATCGCGGAGGCTGCAATTACGACGCGCTGTACGCGCTGATTTGACTCGGTGACGATTCAGTTACGTGCTTTGTCTTGCGCGTTGTATTAGTGTGTCAGTTACGTGCTTCGTCTTTCGCGTTGTGCTAGCGTGTGCAGCGTAGTGCAGCTTCCATATGCACGACGGTTGCTCATGGTCATCGACGTTGGTAGTCGTGATGGAGGAGACGTGCCACCAGGCGTCAGCGTGGGTGCATCAACGCCTAAGGGCGCTTTAGCCACAAAACATTAATACACATTATATATCAATGTGCAATAAACATTACACTACTTCTGTGAAGACACGTTTCACTTTCGTGTTCTATACCGATTCCTATATAAGAGGGATAAACCACATTTTTTTTATCACATGCGTTTAATTTCTACGGAACATTTTTGTCACGGAGCGGCATATTTTCGAATGGTTTGGACGCCGATTAACGACACGCCGAATTACGAGCGTCAAAAACGTGGGCTCCTGACTGTGCAGCGTATAATTTACTCGACATCGACACGCCGAATTACGGGCGTCAAAAGCGTCGTGGCTGCTCGGGGTGCCATCTCGATTCCAGAGGCGACCCGGCGATTACGGACCCAGAAGTGTGCTTGTATGTCTGCGTGGTATGCCGGGTTCGACCTTGGCCCTTGACCTTGGGGGAGAGGAGAATCTGCGGTTCTTCGTCCATGGTGAAAGGGTCGCAAGCCAAGATTGTTGGGGAGCAAAGAGCCGTGAATTCGGAGAACTCTACATAGCGGCAGTTTCCCTACATAGGGAACTAGGGAAAGGAGAGGATATTTAAGCGCAGGTTTTGGGCCCTGCTGATTAGTCTAGAAGCTGAAACTATGCGCTGCTGAGAAGCCGTTAGGGGGCTAGTGCCGTCCAGTATCGCCTGGGCCGCCTGGCCACGTCGGAGCTCCAAGTAACTATATAGTTGGCGTACGAGACGTCAAACCAGCGTCTGCAACGAAGTTCACGGTAGTTCGCCTCAAGTTAGCTCAACCTGCTTGAGAGAACACGTCAGATCTAGACTCCCGGGAAACCCAGCCCAGCAAGTCGCATCAACCTCGACAAGATCGGACCGCCAGCATTCTTCGGGAAAGCTTTGTGCACCGACTTCCACGGTTTATGGAGTTGCTGCTGCTGCCCGGCCATGCGTATGACACCATTTGCTTTCTTTTGAACTTTGATTTCTTTTGAACTTTGCCTTAGTGAAATACTGTTAAGTGTATTCTTGTGTATTTGATCCTCGCACTCTTTCATATGTATATGTACTGTTAATTGCTCGTATTTATTTGTCTTCATCATTGTGTGATATTAAGTTCAGGTGTGTTAGTCTCTCTTGTGTTTTTCTTATTATTTTATTTTATTAATTTGTGTATATTTATCAGCCGATAAATATCTTGTTTCTTTGTTTACTCCGGACTCTGACTCTTTTCACTGTGCTCGCTTGCGTACGGAACGACCAACCGGCTTGTCTACCCCGTCGATCGACTTCGCGCCGACGACAAATCGGGGACAGCTGTGACAATATTACTTGCACCTGCATTCCAACCACGCCACGAGATATTATCGCTCTGTCTTTAACATTATGAGGGTGACATGACTTCTCAATTACGTGCAATGACGTTTTTGACACAGAAAGAGCTAGTGTCTCGAGAGAAAAAGCAAAAACAAAAAATTGGCCTCATTGCTGCTTGCTTCGCTGCAAATGACGTCGAAAGACGAAAGTCTTCTGCCACCCTGGTACGTAGCACACTCTCTTCTTCCCCCTCCCACCCCTCATGCTGTTCCCCTCCCCTCTCACTCCTCCCATGATGGATGCAATTAAGGTTTTGCTGAATTCAATTCAAATTTCCCGCGTTCGTTCTGCTCTCACGCCATCTGTTGGGACCTTTTATTACTTGCAAAGGAAATGGTTATGCGCAAACTAGACACGGACGAGCGCAAACTTTCAACTGACTTTATCTAGACACGGACGAGCGCAAGATTTCAACTGACTTCATCTTTTTCTACGTTGTCAATATATACTCGCAATGACGTGTGTAAAACAGCGGTGATCACATGACACACTTCAAAGATTACAACAAGCCGCGCAAGAACATCATCTCAGTTGCCATCAAAGAAATTGATGTATATTACTTATACAGGTATCTCCTTTTGACGAAATATAAAAAAGCTTGCGTCAATAGGAGATGCCTGTTTCTCTTCTTTCTCACACACACACACACATGGACGCACGCGCAGACATCACACACACATACAGTCACGCACACATATTCAAGCACGCGCACACAAGCACGCACGCACGCACAGACAAGCTCACACACACACACCCGCACGCGCGCACACACACACGTGGTGAGGTGGCCTGACATCCTCGAAACTCGTCGTTAGGTGTCGTCGATGACGACCACAGTTGTCAGCCTAACGGCATGTATGGACGGACGGACAGACGGAAGGGACATATACAAGGCAAATCGTATTTCGAGCACTTCTGTCAATTTAAGAAAAATTGTTATCTGGATTCCAGGTACAGATCGATGTCTTCTTACTGGAAAGCACCCCCCTGTTATACTCGGAATTGGATAAAAATACAAGTATCTAACGGGTTATCAGAGCGCTCCGCATTGCTACGTGACATTCATACTAGCCTAGCTGGGGGATTACGCCACTAGCTCTCAGAACATGTCAGGCACCGAAACTGGGTCATCGTAATGGGTTCTTGCAACGGCGGTCGTCGGCGCCGTGGCTTAGTTGGTTAAAGCGCCTGTCTAGTAAACAGGAGATCGTGAGTTCGAATCTCACCGGTGCCTCGTGTCATAGTTCCCTTTTATTATCATATGCGTTTAATTTCTACGGAATATTTTTGTCACGGAGCGGCATATTTTCGAATGGTTTGGACGCCGATTAACGACACGCCGAATTACGAGCGTCAAAAACGTGGGCTCCTGACTGTGCAGCGTATAATTTACTCGACATCGACACGCCGAATTACGGGCGTCAAAAGCGTCGTGGCTGCTCGGGGTGCCATCTCGATTCTAGAGGCGACACGGCGATTACGGACCCAGAAGTGTGCTTGTACGTCTGCGTGGTATGCCGGGTTTGACCTTGGCCCTTGACCTTGGGGGAGAAGAGAATCTGCGGTTCTTCGTCCATGGTGAAAGGGACGCGGCCAAGATTGTTGGGGAGCAAAGAGCCGTGAATTCGGAGAACTCTACATAGCGGCAGTTTCCCTACATAGGGAACTAGGGAAAGGAGAGGATATTTAAGCGCAGGTTTTGGGCCTTGCTGATTAGTCTAGAAGCTGAAACTATGCGCTGCTGAGAAGCCGTTAGGGGGCTAGTGCCGTCCAGTATCGCCTGGGCCGCCTGGCCACGTCGGAGCTCCAAGTAACTATATAGTTGGCGTACGAGACGTCAAACCAGCGTCTGCAACGAAGTTCACGGTAGTTCGCCTCAAGTTAGCTCAACCTGCTTGAGAGAACACGTCAGATCTAGACTCCCGGGAAACCCAGCCCAGCAATTCGCATCCACCTCGACAAGATCGGACCGCCAGCATTCTTCGGGAAAGCTTTGTGCACCGATTTCCACGGTTTATGGACTTGCTGCTGCTGCCCGGCCATGCGTATGACACCATTTGCTTTCTTTTGAACTTTGCCTTAGTGAAATACTGTTAAGTGTATTCTTGTGTATTTGATCCTCGCACTCTTTCATATGTATATGTACTGTTAATTGCTCGTATTTATTTGCCTTCATCATTGTGTGATATTATGTTCAGGTGTGTTAGTCTCTCTTGTGTTTTTCTTATTATTTTATTTTATTAATTTGTGTATATTTATCAGCCGATAAATATCTTGTTTTTTTGTTTACTCCCGACTCTGACTCTTTTCACTGTGCTCGCTTGCGTACGGAACGACCAACCGGCTTGTCTACCCCGTCGATCGACTTCGCGCCGACGACAAATCGGGGACAGCTGTGACAATATTACTTGCACCTGCATTTAAACCACGCCACGAGATATTATCGCTCTGTCTTTAACATTATGATGGTGACATGACTTCTCAATTACGTGCAATGACGTTTTTGACACGGAAAGAGCTAGTGTCTCGAGAGAAAAAGCAAAAACAAAAAAATTGGCCTCATTGCTGCTTGCTTCGCTGCAAATGACGTCGAAAGACGAAAGTCTTCTGCCACCCCTGGTACGTAGCACCCTCTCTTCTTCCCCCTCCCACCCCTCATGCTGTTCCCCTCCCCTCTCACTCCTCCCATGATGGATGCAATTAAGGTTTTGCTGAATTCAATTCAAATTTCCCGCGTTCGTTCTGCTCTCACGCCATCTGTTGGGACCTTTTATTACTTGCAAAGGAAATGGTTATGCGCAAACTAGACACGGACGAGCGCAAACTTTCAACTGACTTTATCTAGACACGGACGAGCGCAAGATTTCAACTGACTTTATCTTTTTCTACGTTGTCAATATATACTCGCAACGACGTGTGTACAACAGCGGTGATCACATGACACACTTCAAAGATTACAACAAGCCGCGCAAGAACATCATCTCAGTTTCCATCAAAGAAATTGATGTATATCACTTATACAGGTATATCCTTTTGACGAAATATAAAAAGCTTCCGTCAATAGGAGATGCCTGTTTCTCTTCTCTCTCTCTCTCTCGCGCGCGCACACACACACACACACACACACACACACGGACGCACGCGCAGACATCACACTCACACGCACAGTCACGCACACATATTCAAGCACGCGAACACGAGCACGCACGCACACACGCACAGACACGCTCACACACACACACCCGCACGCGCGCACACACACACGTCGTGAGGTGGCCTGACATCCTCGAAACTCGTCGTTAGGTGTCGTCGATGACGACCACAGTTGTCAGCCTAACGGCATATATGGACGGACGGACAGACGGAAGGGACATACAAGGCAAATCGTATTTCGAGCACTTCTGTCAATTTAAGAAAAATTGTTATCTGGATTCCAGGTACAGATCGATGTCTTCTTACTGGAAAGGACCCCCATGTTATACTCGGAATGGCACAAAAATTACTCCATCTCCCGCCAACAGGAACCACGTGTGGATGCGAAGCAGCGGGGAGATGGTTTCGCGGCAGCGGCCCGAGGGCTCATCGCGGTGCTGCACAGGAGAGAGAATGAAGCGCGCGCGCTCCGTCATTTTCATACGCGGAACTACCGTGGCTCCCCCAGCGGAGTATGCAGCTGTCGCACGACCTGTCGTGCGCGCCACTCCGGATTCCTAGAGGAGAGAAAGGGAGGAGCGTAGGAGAGGATAGAGAGGGGAAGGGGACGCGCATGTGTGGGACGCGGGCGCTGCTCCGTACAGTAGAGGATTCCTAGAAGAGAGAAAGGGGGGCGCGTAGGAGACGAGAGAGAAGGGGAGGGGACGCACATGCGCTTGTGGGGGGGAGGTGTGGGACGCTGCGGGAAGGAAGTACAAAGCCCCCACCATAAGCTGCTTCGCAACTAAAATACAATTATTCAACGGGTTATCATAGAGCTCCATATTGCTACGTGACATTCATACTAGCCTAGCTGGGGGATTACGCCACTAGCTCTCCGAACATGTCAGGCGCCGAAACTGGGTCACCGTAATGAGTTCTTGCAACGGCGGTCGACGGCGCCGTGGCTTAGTTGGTTAAAGCGCCTGTCTAGTAAACAGAATAGCGTGAGTTCGAATCTCACCGGTGCCTTTTGCCATATTTCCTTTTTTTATCGCATGCGTTTAATTTCTACGGAACATTTTACTTGCACCTGCATTCCAACCGGCCGCGAGATATTATCGCTCTGTCTTCATGGTGTCTTGAGAGAAAAAGCAAAAAAAAAAAAAAAAAAAGGGCTCATAGCTGCATGCTTGCTTCGCTGCAAATGACGTCGGAAGACGTCATTCTCCCTCCTCTCTTCTCCCTCTCTTCTCCCTCCCACCCCTCATGTTGTTCTGCACCCCTCTCACTCCTCCCATGATTTGTGCAATTAAGGTTTTGCTGAATTCAGTTCAGCGCGTGCCGAGCGCGATTCGAACCACTGGCCTCAGCGCAGGCAGCTATAGAAGACGACAAACGCGGGAGCAGTGGCAGGAGCGCGTGCTGAACGCGAGCACGAACAAGACTATTGAGGGACTATGCTTCAGCTGAGCCAGCTGTGGAAGACGGCAACGATGAACGCGGGAGCAGTGACACGAGCGCGTGCCGAACGCGAGCACGAACTGCCTGCTTCAACGCTGCCAGTTGTGGAAGACGATGACGACGACGAACGCGGGAGAAGTGGCACGAGCGCGTGCCGAGCGCGATCACGAGCCGCTTGCTTACCGTGACTACGCAGACGACGACGATTACGACAGGAGACGCCGACAGCCTGAGCGCATAAGGTGCTTCGAGCGCGAGCACGAGCCGTTTGCTTATCGCGACTACGACGACGACGATTACGACAGGGGACGCCAACAGCATGGGCACATAAGGTGCGTCGCACCGAAAATTTCCACACGGCTATACAGAAGGGTACGATGGGCCCTTTAAGCAGACGCCGCTGTGGTTATGAAGGAACCTTCAGATAAATGTTGCTAGAAAGCTCCGGCGCATATGGATAAAAACGAGTACTGTGAGTGGTTGGCATCATTTACCCAAGCGCGCACAAGGACGCAGCGAAAGGAAGACGATGAAGGCGCGCCTCGGCTCGTGTGTGGTTTTCGCCATATTGCCTGTTGCACGTGTACATAGGCTCCTGTAAATACATATTTTTCCTCTCGCTTTCCTTGTTACATTTTGGTGGAGGTGCTGGCTAACGCCACGGCAACACGGAACTCTGCAGTGGACTCCTCGTGCGACCGAAGGCAATGGCGATGCATACTGGACTACTGGATAAAAAACTATGGGGTTTTACGAGCCAGAACCACGATCTGATTATGAGGCACAGCGTAGTGGGGGACTTCGGAAATTTGGACCACCTGGGGTTCTTTAAATTGTACCTAAATCTAAGTAGACGGGTGTTTTCGCATTTCGCCCCCATCGAAATGGGGCCGCCGTGGCCGGGATTCTACTGGAGAGTCAAAGTGAGTCATCCGCAGTTGCCTCGCCGTCTGCAACACCATCGGTCATCTTAGCACAAGTTCGTGACCCTGGTACGTTTACCGGAACTGGCAATGTCTACGTAGACGACTGGTTGAACTGGTACGAGCGCGTCAGTGCCTCCAACCGCTGGGACCCGACGTTGATGCGGGCAAACCTTGTATTCTACCTGCAAGGCACAGCTTGCGTGTGGTATGACACGCACGAAGCGGAGCTCACAAGCTGGGACCTTTGCAAGCAGAAGCTTCGGGATCTTTTCGGTCAACCAGATTGTCGTCAGCGCGCCGCGAAACACGAACTCGCCTCTCGAGTGCAGACCACTACCGAATCCTACATCGCCTACATTTAGGATATTTTGGCTCTTTGTCGAAAGGTCGATGACGAGATGTCGGAATCGCACAAGGTTGGCCACATATTGAAAGGAATCGCTGACGATGCCTTTAATTTATTCGTCTTCAGGAACTTCACCACAGTGGCTGAGGTGTTACTGCAGAGTGTCGGTGGTTTGAGCAAGCGAAGAGTCGCCGCATCCAGTCGATATTCGTCCCATGGTGGGGCAGTGGGGTACCCCCCACTGCCCCACCAAGCTCCTCCAACAGAAGACGTGGTGCGCATCATTCGACGCAAGGTAGAGGCCGCTGCTTTTCATAGCCGCAACCACGAAGGCTGGACCAAGCATTGCGCCAATTCAAGCTGTTGTGCGCCAGGAGTTGGAGCACGCTGGTGTTAGGCCTGTTTGTGCATTAAGTAGTGCGGCTGTGGACTCGTCGCCCATTCGACTCCGGGAGCCCACTTATCGCCGATATCGTGACCCAGCAGAGTGGCGTACACAGGATGACAGGCCGATCTGCTTCAACTGCAGAGGAATTGGCCACATTGCTCGCCAATGCCGCGATCGGACGTATCCGACGTATCGCTCCTTCCTGCCCAACAGCCGCCATGGATTCCAGATGCCCAAGATTTGGGGAGAGCTCTCAAGTGCATCATAATGACGCAACCTTGCCTTCACGGAGTTCCAGCCGTTACCTGTTGCCACGTAATCGTCGGTCACTCTTCCCACTACTTCATCGGTCCCCATCGACCAATTCCGCTGGACGCTTCTCGGAAAATTAAAACATGTAGCGCCCGGAGGTGCCGCTGCATCGTCTGCCCGACCTGAAAATCCTCTTTTTACCGTGCCCACAACTGGAAACCTCTTGGAGGTTAAAGTAGACGGTGTGAAAGTGTCGGTGCTAATTGTCACAGGCGCACATATATCAGTAATGAGTTCGCACCTTCGTCATTGTCTCCAAAAAGTGCTCACGCCTGCTACTTCGATCGCCGTAAGAGTCGGCGACGGCAGTACACCTCCCGTCGTTGTAATGGGCCCCGCTCGCGTGAGCATCACTGGACACAATGCCACAGTTCTGTTCGCCGTCCTTGACCAGTGCCCCTACGAACTAATCCTTGGCAATGATTTCGTATCGTCCCACTCAGCCCACATCGATTGTGCCGCCGGTCTTCTACAGTTGGAACTTCCTCTGCCCCAAGATGCCGCCGATAAACCACTCGCGCACTTGTGCTCCGTCGAATATGTTAGGCTGATGCCGAAAGCCTCTGCGTACGTTCCTTTGTCACCGACCCCACGGGTACCTGACGGCGACTACGTGCTATCACCGACGCTACACGTGATCCTTACGCGCAACGCAGCCCTGCCGCATGCATTTGTGACGGTCGCTGACAACCGCACGTACGTTCCTCTTTTGAACTTCGTCACCATCCCCCAAATCTTACCGCAAGGCATATCAGACTGGCGAGTGTATCTGTCCTTAAAGAACACGCCCAGTTTGCTATTGATCCTGATACCGCCTTGCCGTTTCCTTGCCCCAAGACACAGTCCAAGATACCCGACAACATCGATAAAATGATAGCACCTGACCTTTCTACGTCCATCCTTCAGGAGCTGCGCCTAACATCATACCGGGACATGCTTGATTTTGACGGTGGGCCATTGGGCCAAACCTCTAAAGCAGCACGCCGGATCAACACTGAGGATGCTCGCCCATTTCATCGGCGTCCTTATCGAGTGTTCGCGACTGAACGTCACGTCATTCAGGAAGAAGTCGACAAGATGCTCGAAAAGGAGGTCATTGAGCCTTCTTGCAGCCCTTGGGCTTCCGCTGTTGTTCTCATAAAGAAGAAGGATAACAGTTCGCGTTTCTGCGTCGACTATCGTCACCTAAACAAGGTCACTAAAAAGGATGTTTATCCATTGCCGCGAATTGACGACCTGCTTGACTGTCTCCACGGAGCTACGTATTTTATTGCGATAGCAATTATATGGCCACTTCAACCGGATTTCTGCCGTCGGCGTCGCCGTCGTCGTCGCCGTCGCCGTGAGGTTCCCTATAGATAAAATCTTCGCCGCGTGCCGTATGCCCGAGCGGAAGCGTGCGGGGACGCGCGCTATCACGGAGAGTGAACGCACTCAATCTCCCACGCGCAAGCAAGGAAGCGGGAAGCCAGCGCCGGAGGGAGAGGGGGGGGGGGCGCACTACCACTCTGCCAACAACCGCGCTCGTCGCTCGCTCGCACCGTCTCTTATCTCCACACGGCTCTGACCTTTCTGTGCCGTGCATTCGCCGCTCAGTTTCCGTTGAAGCGATAGACCGCACGTACTTTCGCCGCTGCGGCGTATCCGCTTGCTGCCAGAGTTTTGACGATCGTTGTCTGCAGTCATTCAGTGTGATCTATTCGTGTTTGTTTGTGCGCGCTCACACCACGCTTGTTCATTCAGTTAGTAATAGTCGGGCCACATTTTCCAACGCACGCTACACATGCAATGTTGCCCGGATCGGCAGTGCAGCGCTACAGGTGTGTCCCTTCGCACGCGCTGCCCACGGGAAGTGCCTCTCATTAACACCACCGTTTCACACGCGCCTTCTCGTGGTCATCGAGTCTCTCTTCATGTCGGTCTACTTACGCCGCAGCACACCTGCTTACTTAATCAGCTCATGTTTACTACAATTCATATTGCTACCAAAGCCGCTCACCTTACTTCGTATGACATTGCTGTGTTGCTATCGCATTCATTGCTTCACCCTTAGGGCGAAACTGTGACATTTTTTCCTCGATCGACCTCCGTTCGGGTTATTGGCAAATTGCAGTGGACGACAGTGATCGGGAAAAGACCGCGTTTATAACACCAGACGGTCTTTATCAATTCAAGGTCACGCCGTTTGGTCTGTGCAATGCCCCAGCGACATTCGAACGCATGATGAATTCCCTTCTACGGGGCTTGAAATGGTCCACTTGCCTATGCTGCCTCGACGATGTCGTCGTGTTTTGATCTACTTTTTCAAGTCACTTGCAGCGTCTGTCAGTGGTTCTCAAAGTGTTCCGGAGAGCTTGCCTGCAGTTGAATTCCTCCAAATGCAATTTCTGTCGCTGGGAAATTACAATCCTTGGGCACCTTGTTGACGCTGCAGGTATCAGGCCAGACATACCCCGACAAGGTTCGTGCAGTGGTCGATTTCCCCGTACCACATTCCATCCATGACGTTCGCAGCTTTTATGGCCTCTGCTCGTATTTTCGTCGTTTTGTGAGAGATTTTGTGGCTATCGCCGGGCCACTTACCAAACTTCTTAAAGACGTGCTTTTCTGCTGGGGTCCTTCACAAGCTTCAACTTTTGCCACGCTGAATACCCTGCTTACGACACCCCCTTGTTCTGGCTCACTTTGATGACTCCGCCCCTATGGAGGTCCGCACCGATGCAAGTGGTCATGGCATAGGCGCTGTTTTAGCACAACAGCAGCATGAACACGACCGAGTGATAACAGCAGCATGGACACGACCGAGTGATAGCTTACGCCAGCCGTCTTCTTTCGAGATCCGAGCAGAACTATACCCAATCACCGAGAGGGAATGTTTCACTCTTGTCCGGGCCGTCACAAAATTTCGACCCTACCTCTACAGCCGACAGTTCTCTGTTATCACTGACCACCATGCACTCTGTTGCTTTTCATCTCTGAAAGATCCAACTGGCCGCCTCGGTCACTGGGCTTCGCGGTTGCAGGAGTACTCCTACTCCGTCATCTACAAGTCTGGTGGATTACATCAGGATGCGGACTGTCTAGCCCGTCACCCGGTGGACGTGCACCCGACTGTGACTCCGGCGACACTACAACAGCATGTGTCATGCAGATCTCGAACCTCACTCATATTGGAGCTGAACAAAGACGTGATGTAGCACTGCAACACCTTATTGCACGGCTGAAGTCTTCTTCTTCAGAGGTCATCATTTTCAAGTTTTACGAAAATTTTAAAAATCGTTTGTTGCCGATCACATAATTCTAGTCCTTGAGTTATATTATTCAGAGAGGGGGAGATTACTTGCGCGAGAAATCGAAATGCCTATTCAAATAATTAACAAAAAAATCACAAACTAACTTCTTAATTATTACTTTAAGGCACATATGGCAATTTACGTATTGTAGCCGGTGAGCTTGCAAGGCGTATCCACTTTCAATGAATTTCGAGAATGACCCCAGTTTGGAGATATGCGGCATCAAAAATGCACTGTTCCCCTTACTTTTTTTTTTTTTTACAGAACGCTCTTTTATGCATTGAAGCAAGAAAGTAACTGGAACGCCCATGTATTATCCCATACTTTGGGAAGTAATATATCTTGAAACTGGTGTAATCCTGGAAATTCATTTTAAGTGGATCCGTCTTGCAAACACACGGGCTATAATTCGTAAATTGCAATATGTGACATAAAGTAATAAATTAAGAAGTCAAATAGCAAATTTTTGTTAATTCGTTTAATATGTGTCTCAATTCCTAGCGCTAGTACTGTCCACCTCTTCGACTAATGCAGCTTAAGGACAAGAATTATGCTATCTGCCACCGATGATTTTTAAACATTCTGTAAAACTTAAAAATTATCACCCCGTATAAAACGCAAGTAGCCACGTAGGGCTTGCATAGTGAGAAGCAAACCTGCGGGAAGATGAAAATTGGTTGCATTGTGCTTGGCAGGCATTCGAAAGGATTCCATGGCACTGAAACTTGGAGTACAACTAGAATACTTGCAGTAGAGCTAGGAGCAATGTACTAACTTGTGCAAAGAACAGAGCGCTTGCTTGTTACTCCGCATGGAGAAGAGAACATACTTTTTGAAAAGTTTAATGTTACTCTAACGCTAATGTCAGGTAAGCGAATGGCATAAATGTGTCGAATAAGTGACGCTCAAAGTAAAATAAATTTACTTGAAAAAAGAGTTATCGGCTGCATTTACTATAATTGCTCCTGATATGCACTTCTAATTTCGTTTCAGCCACACTGTCACATCGCGCATGATCACCCAATCACAACAATATATGTTGTGATTGGGTGATTACGCGCGATGACGACAGTCGCGGCTGAGGAGGCACATCTCGGAAGGCCAAGGCATATTTTCAGTGCTTGAGCTTGAATCGACTGGAGGACGTGTACGTCTGTTCTTCGGATCCTGTCCAGCACAGGTAAGCTGCAGCACATTAACCCGAGGAAAAGTGCAGTATAAGGTTGAAGCATCGCTCATACAGCTGCACCCCACGATTTTCCCGGAAGAAATCTTAGCACGTGGGTGATCATGGTCAGTTTCCTTTTCATGTAGGCAATGTGAGGGCTCCAGGACAGGTCGCGATCTATTATGACTCCCAGAAAGTGATGGGTCTTTTCATAAATAATAGCCTGTCCATTGATTTTAATGACGTACGGACCCATCACCTTGCGCGTGAACGCAACCAGTCAGCACTTCTCAGATGACAGCTCTAGTCCCCGTCCTTGAAGGTAGTTTGACGTCAGTGTAGCCGCTCTCTGAAGCCTGGCACGTGCGTATAGATACGTCACCCCTTATGCCCAGATGCAGATGTCATCTGCGTATATCGGAAGATGCACGGACCGCGGAAGTACATCGACAAGGCCGATGAGTGCAAGGTTAAAGAGCGTGGGGGTCAGGACTGCACCTTGAGGCACACCGTGACAAGTGCAGTGGTGCGTTGTTGTACCATCTTCTGTTTGTTCAAAGAAGATTCTGCTTTTCAAATAACTGTAAATCCATTGGTAGACACGGCCCCCCGATCAAATGTTCCCCATTGCACCCCGAATAGCTTCATGCGATACATTGTCGTATGCGCCTTTCACGTCCAAGAACATCGCCGCAGATAATCTCTTTAGGCTTTTTTTTTGTTGTTGTACAGATGAGACAAGGTCAATCATGTTATCTATAGAGGACCGTACACGCCGAAAGGCGGTCATAGCATCAGTGCATATATCGTTATGCTCCAGGTACCACTCTATGCGAGTCAGTACCATCCTCTCCATCACCTTTCCAAAAAAGCTGGCAAGTGCGATGGGGCGATAGGAGGCCAGGTCCAGGAGATATTTACCTGATTTGAGCAGAAGAACGAGGTGGCCGGACTTCCATGGAGGAGGAATCAATCCGTTGCACCACGAGTCGTTGTATACGGTTAGAAGGGCACGCCGAGCTGTTTGACCGAGGTTACACAGGACCATGTAGGTGACACCGTCAGATCCAGGTGATGAGAAACGTTTGCATGCTGCCAAAGCTGCTTTAAGCTTGGGTTCATAGAAAGGCAGTCGCAATCCACAAAAGTAGAAATCCACTGCCAGTTGACAGAAGAGTGTGAAAGCTAGCATACCTAATGAAAAGGGGAGACACATGAATGACTATATACATGGACATTAGGCGCGAAGTCTCTGTGTCACACACACACACACACACACACACACACACACACACACACACACACACACACACACACACACACACACACACACACACCACACACACACACACACACACACACACACACACACACACACACACACACACACACACACACACACACACACACACACCACACACACACACACACACACACACACACACACACACACACACACACACACACACACACACACACACACACACACACACACACACACACACACACACACACACACACACACACACACACACACACACACACACACACACACACACACACACACACACACACACACACACACAACACACACACACACACACACACACACACACACACACACACACACATGCGCGCGCGCGCGCGCGCACGCACGCACGCGTGCACGCACGTGTCTGCACATGAAGCAGTGCACAGCGATAAACACTAACATGGACGTTCGTGTGAGCGACTCATTGTAGAAATCAATGCACCAGTCAACTTTGTGTTCCTATAGCGCACCGCATTTCTCTTCGTTTCGGAAGAGCGTCTCGAATTTTGAGGAGGTATACATCCTCGGGCCCTTGCTCTCTTTCTCTCCCGGAGAGTATTATAAAACGTGCTCAGAGCTGAGTAAGCATTCAGTCATGCAGCTTTTCACTCCTTTCTTCTCTCACACAAAAGTCGCAGCAGAGAGAGGATGGAAGGACCATGGCTGCGTGTGAGATGTGCGATTAAAGCGAAGCTGAAGGGCTCTAAAAATTATGATCTTTTTCCAACAACATTAAGCCTTAGGGCCTGTCTACGTTAGATATGATCATTACCCGCGGTAAATGTTAAGAACCTGCAAAGAAAATAACAGTACCTCCCGCACAAATACTGCGATGTTATGTACAGCTCCGTGGCCATCCAGCGCAGCGCTTCATTAAAATATGTGGTCATATCGCAAGCAAAATGTTTTCCTTATACTGATGTCATGTCTGAAGTGTGCCGCATTACCGTTATTCTTTGTCTGCTTTTACGTGCCAAAACCAGTTCTGGTTATGAAGCACGCCGTAGTGAAGGGCTCCGGATTAATTTTGACCACCCGACATTCTGGATATGTGTGCCATGCCATGACATGCATTTCTCACATTAATGACATCTCATGCCACACATGTCATAAAACAATTGACATGAATGCCGTGGTCTGTATGTCAAGCAATGACATGATTCCCACGAATGTCATGATATATGAGATAAATTCATGAAAAGGCATACATGCATGCACGACATCACATTACCATGACAAGAACTATGCTGACCCGGTGGACCAAGTTGTCGACTAACTTGTGCCGACGACTATTTGCTCGTGTTTGTGATGCCGCGATGGTCGTTGTATCTTCATTCCAGCGTCGTAATCCGACTCTCGTGTCTGATTCTCGCGTGCCATCTACGCTCGAGCCAGGTGGCATGCGTAAGAGAATCCCGGCATCTAGGCAGCAGAACACCCGGTGGTGGTTGCACCCGTTCAAACAGCGATTGAAAAGCAAGTTTCCCACGAGCGTTGATTTCCGAGCTACGTACACCAACTCACCGCCTCCTAGTACCTCCCAAAGGTCGTGCCGGACTTTCACGGCCCTGTTCGTCGTTACCAGGCCGCTTAATCAGACGTAGGGGAGTGCTCTTTCCTGGTGCACGCAGTGTCCGAGAATTCCACAATGACAGCGTCAACACGTCTCGGCCAAGGCGAGCAGCTGCACCACGCCACTCGTCCGAATGGCTATGAAAGGACACGGGCTTCAGGTTGTGCTACAGTATCGCCGTCAAGTCACCCGTTCGTGTCCTCTAAGTGCGATACCACGTACTGCCGTTTATGAGCATTTAGTTTGTGTGTTTCATGCCCATCTCGCGCACCTCCATGCCGTTTGTTCACATGAATTAGATCGCCTGTAGAAATCATGGAATCGTCGTTACCATTGTAGTCGTTTTGCTGCTGTCGTCACACACACGCACATTCGTTAATTCTAGTTCACTGTACTCGGCGTCACACTCACAAATACTGGATTTACACAAACACATTGGCAACCTAGTAGCGCTTTGCGGAATCCCAAACAATGCTGCATAGCCAGCTGCCTGCAACATGCTTCGCATAACGTCGATTCCCACAGTGTGTGGGATCTGCACAATGTTTGTGAATGTACGTGGTAAAGTGTCCCAAAGATCAAACCGGTCACAGCAAAGAATAAATCGGCGTTCTATAGCTCCAGGTTGGTTGTAGCCAACAATCTACATTACAAGACGCAAATGTTTTTTTTTCTTGAAGCCATGTTTTAAGTATAAAATGAAAGTGTGGAGTCTCGAAAAAAAAATGTTGGTCACGCACCCCGTAGCAACAAAATGATTTGCGAGGGCATTAGACGATACTTTATTGTTTTTAGAGCGAAGCTCTTAGGCGCCCGTTCCTGCGGCGAGCGTCGGCGTTGACGTCACTTGTAACCGAGCGAATGAGCACAGCGAAAGACGAGAGCGAATTCGGCGCGCAGCGGGGAGTGAAAAAAGCGGTGAGTGGGAAAGGGGCGCGAGGCGGAAAGCGGAGAGGAGGGTGCAGCGGAACCGTGAGGCGAAAAGCGGAGGAGGGTATGGCGAAAGTGGGAGAGGAGAAACGTAGTGCGGCGAGTATGGCTACGAGATGGCGAAATAGTAGCGCACGTCGTCTGGGAGGTCTGTCGGCAGCGGCTGCTATGAATCGCGCCCACGAGTCGAACACACGCTGGCTCTCGCAGTCTCCCGATTAGCGAGGCAGTCGCGGCCACACTTCGCTCCGTTTGCAACTTGCCGCACGAGACAGATTGTACGCGCCAGCCAATATATCGCTAAATGAAAACACGTATAGAGAGAGCTGCGCTCAAATTTCGCAGTAGGGAGTATCGTAAGCATCGGTGAATTTTTTAACAGCGAAGCTGTTTAAGGCGGTGGTTGCGCCGTTAGGTGTACGCCGAAAAACCTCGCCGAGCGATTACGTCACATGCGTCGCCTAGCAACGCCACGCACCTACTCGCACCAGCTGCGGGAGCCGAGCCTTGACGTCATCGCGCGCTCCGCATCGCTTCTCCTTAGCTCTGTTTAGCCATGACGTCACCACGCCGTGCGGGTTGGTGACCGCCGTGGCGTCAGGGTCCCGCGGGGTATATGAAGCTCCGCGTCACCACCGCGTCGACATCGCTGCGGAGAGGAATGGGGCGACCAACGAAGATCGTCACTCCCGAGGAAGAAGAAGCGCGGTGCGAAAGACAGCGCGCCGCTACTCGAGAGCGGATGAGAGTACTTCGGGCCGATCCCGCGATATGGAGCAAACCCGTTTGAGCAACCAGAAGCGTCGCCAAATCGACCCGGGCCTGCGAACCCTGGATAATTTCCAGTGGCAAGGGCGGAGAGCCACGGGAGGTGCCCACGGACGGTTTGCCCACGCGTTTCTGAACAGCGAGTTTGGGCACAGTTGCCGAGTGTGCGATAGACTGTGGTTCGACACACACTCGTCTACGTGCGCGACTGCGAAAAGCGAGAGACTGCGGTGCCGATCATAGGAGAAGCGTTTCGCAGCGAAGCTAGGTGGGGCTGCCAGCTTCGTTGTTCTTCGTTTTTTTTTCTTTTCTTTATTTGTTTCCATTGCTAAAATACAATGGCGCGGGCTAAGATAAAAGCTGCAGTGAGGCAGCTTCAGGTGCCCTTAGCCCCCGTGTTACATGGTGGCAGTGAGTCGCGCAATGAACCGTATGCAGAAACATTACATATAAATGTTAACGTACAATAATGAATCATTTCAAGAGAATTTTCAACAAGGAAATTGGACAATGGCAAGTACAAACAATGCAGATAGTACACACCACCACATTACATACACTTGGCAATACATAAATAAAAGTGAAAATTGCGTACATTTGACGATGCATAATTAAAGGTGAAAATAAATGGTGCTAGATGAATATTGGAATGATTAGGAGAAAGAATAGGATGAGCAAGAATTATGCCATTACAAACATTTAACAATACGCATATGTGAATACAGGTGAAAAAGAAATTACGCTTGATTAATTAATTAGGAGAAGGTTCGGATAAGCGACAACAGTTCTGAGCGTGTTATGTTGATGATGTCAATGCCGGCGTCATGAAATGAATTAATTAGTCTGGGTAAGTTATTTTTCGTGATTTGCAAGCCATAGTTTGTTCTTGAAGGGGGTATAAACAAATATTCTCTATGACGGGTCATATAGATAGCTGTATTTTTTGCAGACAAGCAATTTCATTAAATAAGCTGTTTTCAAAGTTTAATTTTGAGTGCCATATACGAAGGAGAGAGCGTTTGTGTAGGGAATAGATTGAGGGTATGTTGTAGTTTTTAAAAAGGTGCTCACTGTGATTGTGATATGGCACGTTTGCTATGATACGTATGATATTTTTCTGTAGTAAGTGTATTTTTCTGAAGTTAGATTCAGTTGTTGTGTACCTCACAAGGTGGGTATAATTAATGTGTGATGCAAATAATGAGTGGTAAATTAATATTTTTTACGGATGTTGGTGGACGATGTCGCACGCACGCACACACGCACACGCACGCACACACGCATTTCCGTTAATCGCTTAAGAATGTTCGGTTATTTTATAAGTAATATGGTCCCTTCTTAAAGGCAACACATCTGCATTACTATCCGAGAGAACAGATGCATAAAATTCATCATTTATTCGGCTGCTTGATATTACAACCTTGGCATAGGACTACGTACCACACGCACACACAAGCCATCTACTGTCGTGCACGTAAAATATCAAGTTCAGGAAATAAAGAAATCAAGGCATGTTACGATGCATGTCAAGTTGAATTTGAAGTCCACTGTAGATTATGCAACACTTCCTCAACGAGAGCGCTAGAGAAAACACAAACTACAGCATTTAGTTTGAGAAAACAAAGGTAGATACAACCCTGCTTTCTATGGACGAATATTTTGTGGTGCGACCTCAAGGTGTAAACGGCATGGGAAGCATCACGCATCGTCCCTTTCCCTTCTCAATTCCCACTACAGTAAGCTTTGTGAGAACCAAGAACGTCTGGTCAATGCGGTTGTCGGCCATAGGCGGAAAAGTTAGAGACACTACGGGTAACGTATGACGACACTGGCTGTAGAAGTACGCAGGCGTGGCGTTTCAGTGCGACAGAGGCGACGGTTTGCACTCGTCGCCGGCGTTGACGGGAGTGTGGTGGTCGCACCCGAAGGCGCGCGCAAAGTGACCCGAGCGCCGGAAGAGGCCGTCGCAGTCGAGTTCGGGTGCCGCGTCCATTAGCGGGGACGCCGACAATGGGTAGGTAGAGGAGGCGCCTCCGGGACACCGGGCGTAGCATGCAGCCACGAAGAAGAGCTGCGCTGGCGTGAGCTGCTCGAAGCCCACCAGACGCCGGTCGCCCGCCTCTGCCGCGGCCCTGTACGCATCGAAGAGCACGCTGAAAGACAGCACCTGCGGCACGCGCCATGGAGGTGTAGAAGCCCAACATCGCCAGAAGCCGCTTTAGGCTAGACGAAGACGTACGGCCGTTTTTGGGCACACCACTGTCATTGGCACTTTCACTGCGGTAAAAATGTCAAAGCGTTGTCAAAATCATAAACGTTATCATTGTTTATGCTTACTGGAATATCGAAGCTCCTTCCCAGTCAAATTCAATTACCGCTGCACAGAATCAGTCGACTGAACCCGATACCTCTTTATTTTGTGATTTCATCACGCAGCATGATTCTTTGACGTTGTTGTCTACGTTTACCTCTTCATGGTACCCTAAATCTGCAACACGGATAAACCACTGGTTACCTGGCTGCTCTATGCACTACATGACTTAACCCACTCTATGTCTTCCTCTTTATGCTTGCTACAGTATCAGCCACACCTTTGTTAATTCATATTCTCTTCCTTAACCTCTTGTAGTGTTCACTGTTTCTTAAAGTTATCACTGCACCTCCTAGCTTCATACACTAATCACTTATCAAGGAGGAACAGCGAACATATGAATGAAGCAGTATCAATATGATGGGCGATTGTAAGGCAGCTTCTCAAGGCACGGAAAGGATAATTATAGGGGCATAAGCAGCAGGACAGACGTACCAGTGGAGCGAAAAAATATTTTGTAGCATAATATGAGCAATATAAAAAAATTTACCCACGATTACGATACTCCTTAATGCGACATTTGAGCACAGCTTATACGTGTTTCCATTTCGCGATATATTGGCTGACGCGGACAATCTGTCTCATGCGGCACATTGCAAACGGAGCGAAGTGTGGCGCGACTTCCTCACTTATAGGGAGATCGCGAGATACAGCGCGTGGGCGACGCGTGGACGCGATTCACAGGGGCCGCCGCAGACAGACCTCCGCTCATGCAGGGCTTTGTTTCCATCCCCGCTGAGCTCCGCGTTCGCGCTTTCATCCTTGGCTATGCTTGTTCGCTCGGTTACGCAGAGGGACGACGTCGATGCGAAACGCAGGAATGGGCGCCTAAGATACAATGCAACGGAATATTATAGGGGCCCGCGGGGTATATATAGACCTTGATCTCGAATATTTTAGCGACATTGATACCTGAAACATTGAGGGTTGTAGGGCTTTGTAGTCTCTGGCGAGAATTAGCCTAATAATGAGCGCTCGATACATCGGCACTAGCGGTACTATTATATATATATATATATATATATATATATATATATATATATATATATTAAATAACACTTCGAATACATAAACACACTTAATGACGGCCGACATTGCTGAACGTGCTGCCTGTGCGTCGTCATGTCATTCAAAGCTTTGTCAAGGTATATCTTTTTTGGCACCTCAGCCCCTCAGCGCACCCATGAAGGATCTCCGAGGGTTGCAGTTCTGCAATAAATCGTAGATATATACATATTGTAATGAAGACAATGAACGCCTGTGCAGATGCAGCGGCATGAAGACCGCATCGTGCACTGCAGGAGCTCGAGCTGGGAGACTAAGCTTGTTTGATCGCTCTACGTGTCATCGCTTCAGAGTTCAATAAACCTCCATAACACTGCATATATATAGGAAACAGTACGATGCCACCTGCATAGTTGCACCACTGTGTCAGCCACAGTGAACGAACGCTGCTGACGCGTGACGGCTGTCGTTAGCAAAAGAGGTGATTCTGGCTTTGTGAAAAGGTACAATCTTGGCCTGATTTGTAAAGGACCCCAGTGACATTCTGCTTCTTAATGGAGCAGAAGGCAACACCTATGTATAATGAGCCGAAAAACGACTTTAAACTGCGCTTGCATGGAGCTTTGGGTGCATATTGAAAAAATCCGCGTCTTACATATATTTCAATAAGTAATTTAATAACAGGATTTAATACGGAGCTGGCGTCGCATTGTCCTGTGTTCCTTTGAGACGTCTGACACCGCAAGCCCATCAAAAACTCTGCACCGCGCTTCGCACATGTGTTCCTCTCGGCAGCACGTTTACATGGGAGGTGCTGTGCACTTCATGCACATTGTGAAATAAAAACTGAATTGTCCAATGATATTTCAGATGACATTGTCCTGCTGTTCGGAGCTATAGTTCATAATATCCGACAACGTAGATACAGAGAAGAAAACCTTATGATGAAAATGATTCGCGCATCGCATGTGCAGAAGCCATCGAGCAGGCCATTTCAGAATGTCGCAGTATCCATCAGAAAGACTTGCTGCCTTTGCTCGATTTTGATTACACCAGGTTGAGCTCTTCTGGAATGTTTTTTTCTTCTTTTTTTATGGGACATGGTTCACACAGCGTTAAATGTGGATGTCGTAGCCTGCCCGATGCCTTTTGTATTAAGGACACTAGGGAAAACGTGGATGAATTTGCAGTGGATACCAGAACATGGAGCTGGAAGGCTGGCGGCACAAATGAGAGAAGGTACATCCAATGCAGCAAACTTTCGAATAAACGTTAGCGCGACGACCCATTCTTGCAGCACGCCAACGCACGATCCTTTAACGCATGGTCAGTCGCAGTTCGAACCATATAGCTGCGTATGTGGTGTAGTGCTAAGGAGTTTGAAGGTATACACCGGGCGCAAGCGTGTCATCGGGTAAGAGCGGAGAGGAGTGAGAGGAGGAATTCAAGTTCTCACAGGTATACGCTTGCTTTTGGCGGCGGTGTTGTCACGGAATGCCGCGAGAGGCGTGTGCTCTACGGGGTTTTGGAGTGCCAGCACAGTTCCTCTTGCGGCCGTGCGTGAGCCTCTGGGCCTCTTCGATATGTCGTCCAGGACTGTCCCGGACTGCCCGAAACGCTGCATACGCAACGCTCATTGGCTGAAATTACCGCCTACTCATCGCGTCACTCGTTTTCTGAATGACTTGCGCGCTTGCCATTGCTTCGTCATCACAGGGGTTCATATGAAATGCCACCCAACGAATTTTCGGCGGATTTCAAAAGAACTAAAGCTGTGTTCGACGTATAATATTGTCAGTTCCTGCTCGAACTTTTTTTTCGTAACTACGCCTAGTGTATAAAGATATTCAAGTATAATGGCACACCGGCAAGGTAAAACTAACGAGTTTGCATGCTATATATAGCCCCGTTTTAAAAAGTGCTGGAAGAAACAATTTTACCAGCAGCACTATCACCACCACAATCACTGCCGCCATTGTCATTATGGTCATTGCAAGTGCCTGTATTTTGGATATTTATTGCTGTCCAAGTTCCCGTTAGTTGTACCGAACTTTCGCCATTTTCAGTCCCATTCAAAAACACCGCATCATGAATTTTATACTAAATCAGCTGCCCTCCTTTCCATATTTATTAAAACTTTATGAAAGTGCTTGCTTTTAGTCCTCAATACGCGATGAGCATATAAATGACATAATTTTAGGACACGAAGAATGATAGCGATTATGACATCAGCAGTGACGAAGTGATTTGGCAACATAATATAAAACCGTAAAAATAAAAGCCGGCAGATCCCACGCCCTGTGGGAATCGATGTTATGCGAAGCAGTGTGCCGGGAGACCTACAAGTTAACGAAACGGCCATGAGAGCACCAAGACGTAGGCGGCTGTTTCATGACCTACATGACACGCATGTCATGACGTTCATGTCATTAGTTCCTCAGGAGTCCCTTTAGGTAGGCCGAGAGACCTTAAGGCGAAAACCTTAGCCATGCTCATCACTATGACTTCTACCATCGACCTTTAGCCTTTTCCTTCCCTTAGTACCCACGTCCGTACCCATTTCAGTGGTTTTTGAGTGTTAATGTTTTCTCGCTGAGTCATTGTCATTCTTGCTGAGTCATGCCCATGACTATGACTTCTACTACCATCCTTTAGTGTTCCCTTCACTTATAGTAGCATCGTCTGAACCCATTTCAGTGGTTTCTGAGTGTTAATTTTTTGCTGAGTCATTGTAATTTTTGCTGAATCATGCTCATGAATATGACTTCGACGATCATCCTTTAGTGTTTCCTTCACTTAGTACGCACATCAGAACTCATTTCTGTGGTTTTTGAGTGTTAATATTTTTTTGCTGGGTCATTGTCATTTTAGGCGGCTGTTTCATGACCTACATGACACACATGTCATCACATTCATGTCATGACCTATCATTTATCTTCGTCATGCCCTGTTGTCATACTATTCCAATTTGGTACCTACCTACAACAGTGTATGACGAACACAAATTATGGGTCATGACATGAATATCATGACATGTGTGTCATGTAGGTCACGAAATAGCTGTCTACATTTTGGTGCTCTCATGGCCGTTTTGTTACCTACATGACACACATGTCATGATATTCATGTCATGACCTATAATTTGTGTTGGTCATACACTGTTGTCATGCTATGCCAATTTTGATAAATACCAAGTTAACAAAACGACCATGAGAGCACCAAGACGTAGGCGGCTAGATATATATATATATATATATATATATATATATATATATAGATAGATAGATAGATAGATAGATAGATAGATAGATACGGTCAAAGTGGCAAATGTTCGCCAAGCAATGCTTGGCATCTAAAAAGAAACGGTATGGTAGGAAGTCAAGAAAAATGGTTATCAAGAAAATAATATTGATAGAGACAACGTGAAAACAATTAAGTGAAAAGCTGTGGAGCAGAAAACTATTCATAGCGCCCTATCGGGATAAAATAAAGGTGGTCGAACAGCGAGGGATTCTTGTTTTTGAGTTTGTGCATTATTTTAACAGCGGAGCTGTTTAAGCTCTTGGTTAGGCCGCGGAGTGCGAACAAAAATTGTGGGCCGATCCTGGAGGTTGTCCAGAAAAGATCAAAGCGCAATGGCACATACCCCTGAGAACTAGCGAAGCTGTTTAAGCTCGAGGATGGTCCATCGAGTGTACGCCGTAAAGCCTCCGCCTGGCGATGACGTCACCATGCGTCGCCTAGCAACGCTTCGCCCCAGCTGCGTGAGCCATGACGTCATCGCGCGGGCCGCATCGCTTCGCCTTAGCTTTGCCGAGGCAAGACGTTACCGCGTCGTGCGGAGTGGTTGCCGCGGCTGCGCAGACACAGAGCTAAGCCGTGACGTCACTGCACTGACCCCCAGGATATATTGACCCTTTTCGCGGCGATCCCGTGGGCGCTGCCATGTTTGATCACGTGGTGACGCGTCCATTGCTTGCCTCAACTTCCTCCGTTGCCTCCTTGTTTACAATGGAAGTGTATGACGCCGGCGCGGCTTAGAAAACCTCTGTTTTCGGAGATATCGTTAGACAGTGACTAGGTGGATGACACGAAGCTTTGATGACAGCTTCTGAGAACATGCAAAAGCGCTTTCAGAGCTGATTAAGCTATGTCCAAACGGCGCAAGCAGCGTATATGGTGCTTGTTCTAAAAGCGGGGCTAAATATGTATTCCAAGCTATCCCAGCTTTCCGATTGTGAATTCAGTCAGGATTAGTGTGTTTTGCTCTTTGTTCTTTATTCGGCAAGTATATTGAAGCAGTGGCTTGTCAGTTTCTGACTCGGTGAAGTTCCTCGGTGCGGCCACTATCCGATTATTTTCTGAGTAATCGCTCGCGGGTGTGTGTGCTCAGTTCCGATATATTTGTTCTTGCTGCGCACAATGCTTGAAACGTAGCTGTTTTGTACATTGTAATACCTTGTAGCAAATATATATGACAGCTAGTAACTCGCTTGCTTTTGTGGACCGTCACGAAACATTCAGCTTTGACCATTCGTGCACCATAGGTGTAGTCCGTCCTTTATTGTGCGTATACAGTGCGCATACATTCAAGTGTGCGCCCATTCACTTATTCTTGATACGTCGGCGATAGAGTGGGCGTAAGTTTTCTTGCCATTTGGGACAGATGTGTATAGATAACGTGCGCGAAACTTACTATGACAGGAAGCGGCGCTACTCCCTTTGTCATTGTTTAACGAGTGGTACTCACTCTTGCCGACGTTCTGGGGATGAAGCCCTTTCTTTGAAGGTTAGCGATACAAGGCTGGCGGATGAGCAAATTTCTGTATCCTCGAGGAATTAAAGCCGTACATCACGAAGTGCCGGTAACACTTTCGGACAGTTGCAGCAGCGGTCCGCGAACTTGGCCACACAGATTCATTCTATTCCTTAACATGCCAGTCACTATTTTTGCAGCCAACTACTGCACACGTCTTCAATCCACATGATTCAATCTAGCATGATTGGAGCACAGTGTGTTAGCGAAAACTCAGTTGCATTTCCGACAGCTGATCGCACAGAAGCAAGGAAGCGGTAATGGTTTCGTATGCGTGCGCGGTCGCTGAGGAGCCATGCTGAGGAGAGATATGGCGCGCCGCCGTGAGCGCCATCTCATTTCTCTAAAACAAACTGCACCGCGAAAAGGGTCAATAGCTCCACGTTGCCGTCGCGGCGACACCAAAGCCCCGCCGTCTCCGCGACGAGCACATCGCCGCGAAGATGGGGCGGCCGAAGGAGAGCGTCACTCCCGAAGAAGAAGAATCGCGGCGCGAAAGACGCCGCGCCGCTGCTTGAGAGCGAGTGAGACGACTTCGATCCGATCCCGAGTATCGCGCCGCCGAAGCGGCGGCGAAGCGTCGTCGATTCGCAGAAGATCCGGAGTTACGAGCCCGCGAAACGAGCAAAAAAGCGTGTGAGCGTCCAGAAGCGTCCAGAAACTTTAATGACCGAGTGTTTGTTGCTCCTTGGGCTGTCGATGATTCCGGGTGATCTTGCGCAAAACGTGGCCGAGTCTCGAAGCATAACCTCACAAAAACCTGACCGAACCGAGATAAAGAAAGGTGGGGTCGCCAGCTTCGCTGTTTGTGTCGCACCACTAGTGTGAAGCTGCCCCTAATGTTTTTGGTACTATGCTCATAGCTATCTTCATTTCAAGGCGAATAGCTTTCTTTAGATCATTTTGGCCGTTTTTGTGGTAGGTCGGTGGGACGACGGTGGTCGGACTTGAAAGGGAAGGCGAGGAAACGCGCCGAGGGAAAGCACGCGTGCTCTCTGGCAACGTACTTGATGTCGCGGGAAAAAGTGAAGGAGGGAACAAATACAACAAAATACCGTCTTTACGTATTATTTGTGTCTGCATTTTGTGCGTGGTTCTGAATTTGCTTTTGTTCATCTTCATCATCGCGAAGGGGACTAGGACTAGAGTGTTGCCATTATGTGAGGTCCAGATTCGTCCCGACAAGGCACTATTTCTCTGACTCTGCTCAGTTTAACATCTGACTTTCTATTGGATAACCGTTTAATTTCTGTCGGACACGCCATGTGTCGCTTCCTGAGCCTAAGTAAACGAGAAAAGCTCCCACCGCGCCTCCGTCTGTGTCCTTTAGTGTTTGCAACGCTTTCCATATTATGAATCTCAACCAAGGAACCCATCGCTCAACAATTCCAAAATTTGAGGAGCTACTCTGCCGTTCCATGTAAACGTAATAGGAGTCAAACAGAAAAACTTGGAGAGTCAAGCTCTTCACAGTCAACATGTCCGACGCGGATCCCACCTGTAGAGCTTGTGCCTCTGCGTGGGGTGTAGTGACATTGTTGAGCCCCAGGCACTTCGTGAACTGGCTGATGGACTCCATTGCCTGGGATGTGCTGTCGCGGTATGCCTTCAAGAACAGTTCGCCGAGAGCCTGCGCAACCTGCGGTACGCCGCGGTCAGTATTGGTCACACAGACTCATGCTTCATGAAAATATGAGCGAACAACAATGAGACTAGGTCGAATGGCTTTCCAATTCGGGCAACACCTCTTGCTCGCAGAATGCATTTGGCGACTCGTAATTCTCGTCATCGTAATTAAGTCGTCTACACGTGAAAGAAAGGGCCCCTAGAAGATGAACGGGAATTTCAATTATTTGCACCCGAGAATTGGCCGTTTAGCGAGGCACGTTAAATGTAATATTCTAAGTAAGAAAATTGTACGTAAATAACTGTTCAATTACTATTATGGGCAGATGGAACCGACTCTGTAATTACTAGAATTAAAATTGAGGCGCTTAAATTAGAGATGAAAGAGTTGGTTTCTAAAATTATCCAATTTAATTAGACCACGAAACTGACTACCTCTTCATACTGGGCTCATGCAAGGCAGTGCAAGCACGTACTGTGCCCGCTGTCTTGCCCTATAATTACGCCTTGACACAGCAAGGCACCTGCCTGCTGAAGCAAAATGAGAAGGGCTGGGATGTAATGCTCGGACACACGAGTTCTCAATTGGATGATAAAAAAAAACTGAAAAAAAACACAGCAAATATGGTGGCAGCGCTGACAACCTTCAAAAACGGTTTTCCTTTAACTCAGATAAAAAGTTCACCAGATTTCCCTAGATTTTTTTTAATGCGGTTCTGCAGTTTTGTAACATGATTTCCCCAATGATATATTTTTGCACGCGGTTTGCAAACAGACTGCGATTTTTATACTTCACATTTATTTGAAATCTCGTTTTAAATTGTTCAAATAATGAAATAGCTGGAGTCAATCTGAAATAATGTAGTAGATCAAGCTGTTTTATTGACAACACAGCCCCTGCTTGAAGCCACAATCGCAAAAAGACGTCGCTTGTTGTCCAGGGTTGTTTTACACGGAACTTTATTGGAATTGTAAGAAAGATGGGTGCCGGACCTCTTTAAAGAATGTAACATGTCAAAACAGGGCGGTACCTCATTACATCAATGTAAAAGATATGATTCCTTTTTTTGGTGCTGTGCACTGAGGTAGCACCGCCACTTTTACGGCCCCAAGGCCGTAAATGCAACGAAGCATGCAGCTACTCGACTAATATTTATTTTTCCTCGAAAGCTAAAACCAGCCCGAACATATGATTACTGGGACTCTGCTCAAGGTTGCTCCTTCGCGTGTTCCCAGTAAATTATACGCATGCATAGTCAGCTGTTCAGCGCCCCTACCGCATTATCGTGCTCGGCGCTAGCTATGTATGTCCGCTTACGCCTAGATTTGCACATGCTGCTTTGTTTGGGGTAGAAGCATACGCTTGTTTCGCCGATTAGAGATAAATATTTCATTCAGGATGCACAGACATCGACAGCATAGCTAGACGTAGTAACGGCAAAATCGCAGTAGCAGTACTTCGTTAAAGGGCAAAGGGAGTCCACATACAGTCGATTATTACGCAAGAGCCGTTTAATGTGCTGCCGTTCGATCGAAAGTAATTAGTTCGCATGCTAACGCGAAGGTATCTTGCAAGACAGTGAAATCAAAACACACCGTCCCGTCATCAGTTTCACCGTCTCAATGTCTTGGCGCGAAATTTCCGTAAGTTGGGACAAAGTTCCCAGTTTCTCTAAACAATACATGGAATCCCTAGATCTAGGGAATATTTCCCTAGAGTTGGCAGCACTGGTAAGTGCGTTAACTTACGCTACACACAACTGGCCACCTTACTTTTCAGGAGGAGGAAATAGAGACAAAATGAAGAAATCAGATTCCGTATAATTGCGCACGACAGAGGCAGGACATTTTTTCAACCTTGTGCCACATTTGCCTGGGAAAGTAGGCACACGAGTGTCTCTACGCATCTTAACGTTCGGACGCGATAACACGTTCTCTTTGGACAGTCGAGTGTGAACTTGAAGCGTTAGTTCGGCCTTTAAGAGGTGTTCAAGTAGACTAGCAGCTGTTCGGAGCAGAGTCCCTGTATATCAGGCTGATAATCAGCCAGGCTGGAAACGACCGTAAGCAATAGTGGAAGATAACTATTTGGTACTTGAAAATGTCTCCACCTGAATCGTCCATTTTGGAAGTACGCTAGCTCTGCTGATATTTATAACAATCCTGCTGATACCGCGAACGCCTCTAATGAATGCTTTTGTGACAGCCCCACACTCCAGCCTATTACCTGTGAACTATGTACGTAACACAAACGTATCCAATCATTCTATCTTTTTCCCAATGGTTCAGATGAAATTATTGAAATCACGCAGCAACTTAAGTAGACCAGTGCTATACTCGATAACATTAGGCCTCTACACTTGAACTTAAAGTGTATGACTCACATCACCGCGATTTCCTTATTTCCCATAATCAATCTAATCTTTAAAACGGGTAAATTTCCTTCGGCATTAAAAAAAACAACTATTTGTCACTACACAACAAATATATTTCGTGCTCTCATAATCCGTTTTAAACTATCATGTCGTCGCAATTATGTCCTCTTTCAGCAAAAAAGTAAAAAGTATTCAGAAAGGATTAAACAAACACCAAATCTGCCTTGTTATCACCTCTTTATTTTGGCTTCCGTTCTGGATTATCGACAGATATCGCACGGCTTTCTTTTGCAGATTTCGCTAAATAAGCCATTGATTCTGGCTATCTCGCCGGTGCTTTGTTTGTTGATCTAACCGAGACCTTTGATTCAATCATACGTGGCACAATAGTGAAATAAAGTCACTGCGATAGGAGTAGTTAGAAGTGCCCTAAATCTAACCAGATTACTTATCTAACAGTGAAGAAGCGGTTTGGGTTTTGCAAACTGTTCTTACATTAGAACTACTAACAAAGGGGTGCCACATGGCTCAATAATTTAACCCTTTCTGTTTCTTATGTGTATCAATCACCTCGCTAACTGCCTTACATTTTACCAGGCCTTTCTATATGCTGATGATACTGCGATCGTTCCTGCTGGCACCTCAATAGACCGTATACTTAATAATAAAGCACTGATAGAAAACACTTATCAAACTGGTGCACATCTAATGGCCTAAAAATAAACGTGACCAAAACGAGGTTAATGATGTTCCACTCGGAACATAACCCCGTCACATTGAATCCTTGCATCATTTTAATTGAGTAGCGTCTCTACAAAGTGTCACACTGTAAATTTCTTGGAGTTATGCTTGAGACAAACCCAACATTTTCTAATCACGTCTCCCATCTAAAACAAAGGTTTCTCAGTGGATAAGACCACTAATAAAGACACGTCCATATTTTAGCCCACATCCTCTGCTCACCATGTAATACGCTTTAATTCATAGTTACATGTCGTACATGATTTCATTGGCTAATACTTAATATACTCACATTTTACCGCTACAACATCTGCAGAACCAAGCTATATTATATATATATTTTCGCACACGAAGCCCACTCCTAACAAGTGCACTTCCATGACTCCAGGAACTTGGAATGCTACCTGATAGATAGATAGATAAACTTTAATTCAAAGATAGTTTTGTCTTGCCCCAATGGGGCATCGCTAATGGTCGGGGCCCCTAGTCCAGGGCTCCGCTGGCTCTTGCCACCTGTATTCTACCTGTACGCCGTTTGTTCAAACACAAACTTGGCATACAGAACACTTAATGGCAACAAAACTGTCTTTGATGCGTTCAAAACAGCTTATTTAATTTCAGCCCAACCAGGTTCGTTTCCAACAATAGCATTCTTTTACTATTGGTACGTACTAACTATGGCAACCACCATATCCCATTCTTTTGCAGCCATCGACTTCCGGAATAAGTTCCTATTAGCTATTAAGCAATCATAATCATCATTATTATTGCTTAAAGAAACTCTGTTTTCCTATGTTTTAAGTCTTAAAACTTATGTAAAAGGATACCTTCAGTTTGTACTGTGCTCACTATTATTCTTGTATCTTTCGTTACTTGATAATTTGAATAATAATTATTATTTTACTGTTATCTGTATGTATTCAATTCACCGTAATTTTATTTTCTATAAGATCCTGTACTGTTGCACCATATTCTTGAAATTTTTTTTAGTATTCTAGGGAAGGAGGTTCTCTTAGAGCATTGTGCTATGAGACCGCGCTTTTTATATTCATCTATCCATGCATTTGTACACATTGTATAAATAAATGATTGAGTGACTGAGTGATTCACTGATTGATTGATTGATATAGCGCCATAAACAGGAACACTAGTTTGGGGGGCATCAAGGTGACGTGCAGCGAGCTCTTGCGGGAAAGGTGTATAAATGTTTTCGCATCTGGTTGTCTCCGCAGAGCCGTTGCACAAAATACCTGGCCTCCCAGTCCAGCGTAGTTGATCGCCAGCATTGCATCGGCGTCGTACAACGGAAACGCGAAGGCGTACGGAAGCAGCGCGAAGTCGTTATCAACCTCTGCGTGGAAAGCCAGCGCCTCAAGCGCCGTTAGGGTGGACTCTCGCGACGGTGACACCATCGTACGGCCGGTAGCGGCAGCACTGAGCCAGTTCGTGACCACCGAGTCGCCCATGTCCGGATATGGGAGCTCGATGTGAGGCATGAAACCACCACCGGCCTCTCTTATAGCAGCTGCCACGACCTGCGAAGGAAACACTTCACGCTGTAATCACATGCCCCCACGCTGTCTTCCCAGTCTATAATTTCCTTGCCAACTGTACAGGTTTCTTACTCGGTTAAAACATGTTGCCATCGGCAGAGTTAAGCCTGATTGATACAGCCATCATCTGTCTCGTCCCGTCAACATTAAAAAATAAAAATAAACCAAATTGTGGGGTTTTACGGGCCAAAACCACGCTCTGAGTATCAGGCACGCTGTAGTGGGAGATCCGGATTAATTTTAGATGCGAAGCATCTTATGCTCGGGGCTATGTCACTCCCTCCCTCCGCCGTGCGGCGTCCACTTCCGGTTCCGCTTCCGGTTCCGGAAGCGAGCTTCCGGCTTCCGGAGAACGCTTCCGGCGTTTTGCCCGAATGATCCCCAGGCGCTTCGCCCACTCATCATCAATCACTTCGTCCTCTCATTCTCCTCCCGCAACGCCGCGACGAGTGCCAGCGTCAACGCCAGTGTCAGCGCCGTGGATAGTGCCGCGGAGAAGAGGGCTCGAGCCGCTGCCACGAAACGGCAGCGGCGACAGGCCGATTTGAAAATTAATGGGAACTTGAGTCGACCCCATGACTGCTTCGCATATACTACTCAAAGTTGCCCTACGGGAAGATGATGCAATTTTTTTTTACCACGCGGGGTTCTTTAATGTGCACGTAAGTCTAAGTATGAAAGCGTTCATTCACTTCGAGTTCACCGAAATGCGGCCACCGCGGCCAGGCCTCGAACCCGTAATCTCGTGCTTAGCAACGCAATGCTATAGCAGCCGTGGTGGGTCCCCGTCACTATAATGATACCGGCTTCCGCCAGAAGGCAGCCTGTGCTCAGCCGTTTCTTCTCAAAAATAGGACGCTGGTGACCTTTACTGTTCCACCCAACGCCGCATGTGTCCACATTTTGTGGAGAAAAAGCCATAGAAATTCTGAGAATTGTCTATTAAGGTGTAAGCATTGTTTGGCTCGGCTGCGACTTCATGTTTGCTTAGTTTTGCTTACTTGCCTTTCCTAGCTTATGGACGTCTACCCATGGCCTTTCCGGTGGCAAAGAGTGCTTAGGCTTTAGTAGACAATTGTCAGATTTTCTCGCCGCATACGACCCCTTCAATGCAATCGTATCAATTGCACCGGAACGCCGGGCACGAGCGCGTCTCGACGAAGCAGAGCGGTCGAAAAGGAACAAGAAAGGGAAAGAGCTGCCGCAGTAACGCGTGAGGTGTTGCGTGAGGCGTCATGTGCATCGCCGCAATGGCATGTCACCCTCACTGTCACCCTACAAGCCTGTGTTATGCGCGCGTTCCTTGTCCTCACAAGCTCTCGCCTGCGTTCTGTACGAGCCTCGGTAAGGCCAGGTGGCATTGGTAAGGCTCAATGAAAACGCGCCAAGCGTCTCAACGTGCCCGCTTGCCCGCGAGGTGTTCATTTTGAATGACAATCAGCTCGAAGGACGCTCAGCAGCGTTCAATTGGACGTTGGGCACACACTCAAATTTCAAGTTCGTCCACCTACAAATGTCAAGTTGACCCAACCCCAAATTTTAAGTTGACCCACTCCCAAATTTCAGTTGGCCCACCCCTACTATGTAAGCTTCCGCACGCACTTTCCAAGGAGCCCAATGTATCTCTATGAGTATTCTCTTTTTATCTTTTTGCTTTGAATTGTTTCTTATTGCTTAAATAGCTACAAATAATCTACATTAACACTATCATAACGAGAACAAGTTAAGGACCGCACAAAGAGCGATGGAACAAGAAATGTTAGGCCTAACGTTAAGAGACAGGAAGAAAACGGTGTGGATCAGAAAGCAAACGGGGATAACCGATATTCTAGTTGGCAATAAACGGAAAAAATGGAGCTGGGCAGGCCATGTAATGCGCAGGATGAATAACCGGCGGACCATTAGAGTTACAGAATGGATACCAAGAAAAGGGAAACACAGTCGAGGACGGCAAAAAACAAGGTGGGGTGATGAAGTTAGGAAATTCGCAGGCGCAAGCTGGAAGCAGCTATAGCGCAAGGCAGGGGTAATTGGAGATCACAGGGAGAGGCCTTCGTCCTGCAGTGGACCTAAATATAGGCTGATGATGAACGAATAAATGTCTTTGCAAATACGCATTTTTGTGCAGATACAAGGCATAACAGGTTTCATGTGACAGGGCTGGGAAGCTTGCCAAAGAAAGCTTACGCTTTCAAGGCTGCGTCAACAGTTGCTCAGCAACCTTCCCAGGAAATATGACCAACCCTTGCCCTGTCGTCGAAATGGGGGTAAGCGAAGCTTGTCGTGTGTTTCTTCGGTGTTCTTCGCAACGAATTGCACTGACGAGTACCACGTTGTGCTTGAACCACAACTGGTCACACGCACTGCAACTGGCTCCGAAGTTCTGGTTGAGAAACTCGCGTTGAAACCTAGGGCGCGATCTTGTACGCGTTCCAAAATGGAACGGAGGCGTTCCGTTCCATCGAGCCGCACACGATTGGTCAATTTGAACGTCGCGTGTGCGGCTCGATGGAACGGAACGCCTCCGTTCCATTTTGGAACGCGTACAAGATCGCGCCCCTAGCCGTCACACCGGGAAAGTTGGTGCTAGCGTTGCCGAGGCGTGCACCACCGTTGTCGGGTTCCTGGAGGGCAAGACGACGCTGACGTTTGGCCTCAACATCGCGCTCCCGCAACTCGGGGTCAGCGGCTTTTCGCTGACGTTTGGCCTGGGCTTCGGAAGCCCTCACGCTAGAATCGGCACGTCTACGACGAGCCTTTCCCCGGCGGGGTCCGCGGTGCCGTTGCTCAAACGCAGCCTGCTCATCAGTGTAACGCATCACGCCAGGCCTTCCCAACCGGTCACCGCGACTGATCTGAGGCGAGAAAAGCCCGGCGGAGCGCGCACCAATCCCATTTCCTTCCCTTTCCCTCTTCGCGACAAACCAAACGACCTTGATTGGCCGCGCACGTCACGTGAATCGGCTCCGGCGCAGCTGGAACAGTTGCTCTACTTTGGAGCAGCCGTTTTTTTTTTTTTTTTTTTTTTTTTGCGTGACCGCGACAACGTCACCGAAACCTGTGAGCCAATATAAGCTTTGCTTGAAAAGATGATTGGCAAGTGAGAGCGAAGAGGCTGCGAAACTGCTACCAAAATGACGATGCCCTCATCGTCGTTGGTATGACGTCGTAATCATGTCGCTTCGATCGTCATCACGACTGCTTTTTCGTGGCATTGCCTTCTTAGCACCACCGTCTTCAGCGTACCATTATAACCGCACCATCCTTTTGCTGTCCCGACACTGTCATTGTGCCGTCGATGTCGATATCACGTCCCTATCATCATATCGTATAGTCGGGCCTACATCGTCGCCATGCCACCGTGCCATCGTCATACCGCTGTGGACAGCGTGTTGCGGTGCCGCTCTGCCCAGTAAATGACTGAATAATACCAAAGATGTGCGTCTTCTACGCTACGTTGCTGCACTTAAACTTAGGCGCGGCAAACGAATATAAAAAAAATGAATATGTTTTGAAGCTAATAACTGCTGTACGCAGTAAAAAAAAGTAAAAATTGTTGCCCGCGATTATCAAATCCAGGAGTACTTTTCTCGAATTCCGCTGCGTTATCATGACGATTTCATTCTCATCCGTATAATACCATGAGGAGGCAGTGGTATTCCTGAAAGCCATCGCCGACATTGAAAATGGTCGGCAATGATTTAGAGTGTAATTTTTGTACACTCATCGCTGCTTGACGATCGCAATAACTGTTACGTTTGCGGCAAAGATGTTGCTTCTCTTCTTCGCTCGTGGGCACGGAGCATTTCTTCTCAGGTTCTGCACCACGCTCCTTTGTTTCAACCTTCTTGGTAGTATAACAACGACGAGATGCTTTTGCGCGAAGTTTCCACTTTTCTATCTCAGCTGGAAAAAGTATGCGTTTAGAAGACAATTTCGTATCACCACCTATCATAATTACACTATGGTTTATTTAGACTACAATAAATTATGCTATGTATAATGACTTATAAAGTTGTAAGAAATATTTATTTCAACCACGTAAGACCAAATGCTGGACAAGCGTGCGGATCCGGGATGCAGGAGGCATGGCGACGAGTGAGGTACGTGCAGACGCAACTCTAACTAAAACTGACTCTGTCAATCTCCGTAGCACGGCACTACGTGACAACACCCGCTCAGCAGTGTGCCACGCATCTACACTTTTCTCTACTTTTCTCTCCTCACTTATTTTCACTACGCGACACCTTCACATTCCGTTGTCTTCTGCGCATTTTTCACGCAATCAGAGGCTTGCGTGTTCAGTTAGAAGAGAAATGAACGATCACGAAATGTCTAAGACTATCGCTTTAAAAGGAACACTGAGGAACAGCCCTCTTTTATAAACACGCCCGTGTACTCCGAATGCCGCAGTACCCTGAACATGACGTCCGTCGAGTTCCAGTCGGCGACGATGGTCACGTTCTCGTTCCGGTGCAGCCACTGGACGACGCTGCTGTGGAACTGCCGACGCACCACCGTGGCGAGCGCTTCGGCTTGTCTTCGCGAGCTGGCGTACAGGACGTCGGCGCTGTAGCCGGAGAACGCGGCGTCGCCGAAGAGCTGGTAGGTTCGGGCCAGGCAGAAGGCGCCGTGCATCAGCTGGGCTCCCTTGTGGCTCCCGTAGAAGCTCACAATGAGCGACCGCCGGGCAAAGAGTGCGACCAGCTGCAGAACGCGACCAACGTTAATGAACTTGCTCGCGACTGCAATCGAGCTTCCTATAAAGAGTGCTAGAGCGATATCTGGCGCTTCTGTCCACGGGAGCTGTAAATATGGCGGTTCTGCCATTTGTTTCAGCCAGCATGGGAGTCGAAATACTTTTATTTCTTTCCCAGCAAAGCTGTCTATGGCTAAGGCTCTATGCATTTTTCGTGTCCATCAACAGATCTCCGTGTGCAAAAACTCAGCTCCCGAATTTGATACAAAATCACTTCCTTCTATGCAAAAGCTTCTAGGTCTCATCACTTGGATATGCATTTTCTGTAGATTAGTCATCAATAGGCCACATTCTAAAAATCAGTAGACTTTCTGGTAGATAATGAGGGTTTCTCAAAGATTTTCCGCTGTGCACGCCACCCGCATCGCCCATGTGTACGCTCGCACCGCCCTCTCTTTGTCGTCGTCCAATCGCTTGCGTGCCTAGTTTCCTTCCGCTCTGAGCGCTCTCCCGGCGTGGCGGTCCCGTCGCGCGGTTTCTGGTTTCCTCCGGCTCCCCGAGGTGGCGGTCGTCTTCCACGCGAATGTATGCCGCCGATCAAGACCGCCGATCAAAATAAAAGTGTGTGCGCGTGTGCTTTCTTCGGGATGACCGCCGTCGCCACTCAAGAGATAAAATTTGCTCACACCTTTGACCCAAATTCTGTGTCACCTCAATGTCGTGTTCCACCTTCCCAGCAGTGGAATGGCGCGTGATTTTTTAGACTTCGTCGTTCTCACTTCTAACGGCTTTGCCTGTTTCATCAAATCGCTGGGTAATAAATGCCATTGATAAGCAAAATTCATGCTCGTGCGCAGAAAGTTACTGGACGGCCTCGAGTTTGACCTTGTCTCTAACTAGGCAAAGAAATGATTCGCAATAAAAAGAAGAAAAAAAAAAACATACATTCCAGCTGTGTTCGGGTGGATGACAATTTTCATTTTCATGGGTCTCCCCACACATTGCGGATTTCCACGGAATTGATTTACCGTGACACGTTTAATGGGACTTTATTATGGGACTTTATTGAGAGTAGGCGAAGTGGTTTGGTCGCATTCCTTGCGGGATGCCGTCTTAGGCAAGGAAGTCATGTAACCTGGTCGCATGCCTTGGCCTTTTCATCATGACGAGGTCTATATGACGAAAACGCAGTGACGAAGGAATGGCGAAGGAGTGACGTCGATAAAACGACAAAGGCGTTCTAATGACGACAACACAATGAGATGTCAATTCTTAAGTGCTGACGATGGTATAGAGAAAAAAGCGCGACTACGATGACTTGAGGAGAATGAGATAACGACGATGGCATGACAAAGGTATGAGGACAATGTGATGACGACGAGTGTATGATGACAATGGCGTTACGACGATGACTCTACATTACCTAATTAATTAATACCTACAGTGCGCCACTTAAGGGATATTACATGAGGGGTGACACTTTTATGACAGGAAACATTCTTGAAGGTATTGAACAGCTGAAGCAAACTGCTTGAAAAAAAAAAACATGCAGTTCTTGAAGCTGGTGGCTTGGCAGTGCAACGCAAGGTCAGGAGTGAGGGCATTCCAATATTTCGCAATTTTTACGAAGAAGGGGCGGAGATGGGCGGAGGTGCGAGCGTGGCCAGGGTAAACAGCTTTGCTGTGGCTTGCACGACAAGATGAGCGGTGACTAGGAGTGATGACGCAACTACCGAGCTGTGAATGATAGCATTTATAAAAAAAAAGGCAAAGGCGGGGTATTTGACGTTTGGATTCCAAGCAGCAAAAGTTAGCACGTGCTTTGAGTTGGGTGACGCCGGAATGGTAAGAAAAAGCTGAAAAAATGAACCTATAGCTGCACGGTTCTGAAGAATTTAAGTGGTTTTAGATAGGCCAGATTAGTGGGGATCCCACATCGAGCATGCGTGTTCTATAGTTTTGGATGAACTTGAGTACGCCGATTTGACAGACGGTGCACCTATGCTTGCGCGTAAAAAAGCAAATACCAGCCTCCGGGCCTAGGTCGGTGTCGTATCTCCGATATTAGGAAATCCAGGCAGGAGTTCACAATATGGGAGAGTTAAAATGAGGGCCGTGAACCTACGCCCGCAGGCCACCCGTGTCGATAGGTGATATTAGTCTTCGAGGAAGGTGCGTTATGAAAATTCAAATCCAAATCACCATACCTAAATTTGGGCGCAACAAATTACAACAAAAACGACTTTTCTTGGTATTCCTTTAGTGGTCGGTGTCTTTCTTTTTACCTTTCCTCGTGATACCTCCCGACCAGACGGGCTTCCGTCAAAACCTAGCCTTCACACTGCGATTTAGTGTCAAACTTTTGTTTTCGACCTCGCATAGCGGTTACAGTCACTATACTGCATATGAAGCTGTGGAACTAGCAAAAGAACGCGATAACAGGAGCCAACGAGAGAAAAAAAAAAGATTGCCGATCAGAGCTGGTTTTACTGCAGGCGCGTGGGTGACTGTCCCGAGCACAAAACCCTCACGGTTCCACGTAAGCATTGGAGTGCCGATTGCCGTGGGACCCTAGGCCAGCTGACGAGTCAGTGCGACTGTTAACAATGCCCTTGACAAGACTATTACGGGGCTCTCCTTCAAGACAGCTGGTGAATGAATAACCAGTGAAAATACAAGCAGGTTTGAAAAACCGTCATGTACACAGGACGATGGCTACACTCGTGTGTGTGTGTGTGTGCGTGTGATTGCCTGTCATAGCTACTTGTCTTGTTGAAGCTATACGAAGCATAGCTTGCTTCCCGTAACGAACAAACGCGCGGCCGAATGCACTTAGTGTGGCGACGGAAGGCGGCTCTATACTTACCCAAGAAAGGCCTTGTTCTATGGATGGGGCATTTACTGGTAGCAACTGTTAGTGGCAAGCCAGTACCAGTAGTTGAGTATAAATCTTCAGTGCATTTGAATTCTATGAGGATGGTAGTGAAATTCATTCAACAGCATTCATTCTGTCGGTCAAATCCTAGTGAAATACCTTGTAAAGTATAATGCACATCGCCTTTTCAAAGTTAACACGCCAACAATCGCGTAATACTTTCATATCGGATGTGAAGTTCGGTGCCCGCGGAATTAGTACAGCTGTATAGAAAATGTTTAGTCGTAATTTGCCGTCAGCGTACGAGAAAATCCACACACATGTCATCTAAGCCGTTGAGTTATTGCAGATGACGAAAAGCACCCCTGAAGTCTGCGTCTAATACCGCGATATGACTAGGGAAATTAAGGATGCCACGTCGAAATGGCAAGTCACCACGTCTTCACAGCCATCACAGGTTACCTCCTCATCTCTGTGTTTAGGCAAAAAAAAAGCGCATTTCGAAATTTCTTATATGAATTGAATACACTTAAAAATAGATCTAACGAAACCGGATTTTTCGAAGTTCACAATATAACGAAAACATTTCCATTCCCCGGCACGTACCCATAGGGTTCAATGTTGCCATCAACCCGAATTAACAAAACTAATGGCCACCAAACCCGATATAACGAAATTTTTCCTGAAATAAACGAGTAAAGAAAGGGGTGATTTCTTTCTAATTTTGGCACGGACAGGTTTTTATTCAAGCGTGCGCTTAACGCTATCGCTTTAAGTCATGTAGGTGCCCTAGTGACGGTCTTTGCGCCAGCGTCATTGCACATTGGCATTATGTCATAGCTTCATGTGACCGTCCACCTGGCTTGCATCGCACATCGCACAAGCAACTCGGACCGCTGTCGCGCGCTTTTCACGCAGGCGTGGGTTAGCGGTAAATACAATGCCGCGGTAGCTTTTGGGTTTCACTACGTTACTGTTTTAGACTTCGAAGAATCCAAAAATCTCTTTCTCGATTTTATGAACTTCCCGATTCAATAAAATAATTCGAGCGTGATCATCACTTCGTTAAATCGAGTTTCAACTGTAGTCCCTACTAATCGATTTGTACTTGAGAATTGTTTTATTCGAAGTTGTATAAATATTCGTTTCCTTTGAGTATACAAGGAATAAATGCACTCATTCAACGCTGGAGGGAAGGAGAATACCGATGCCTGCGATGACTGTTGCGAATGATACTGCTGCAGGATAGCAGCGGTTGTGACGCAGCGGCGCCACTTTCTGGGCCAACCAAGTTCTGCGCAACATATTCTAGTTGTTCAAAGAGAATGACTCACTTTTAGGCAGTATTCATAGAAATTTGTTCTCTCCTTCAGTTAATACAACGCTGTACGTGTATATGGTAAGCTGATGTTCCATTATTTCCTTACTATCATTGTCACGATGACCCAGTTAATTAAGCCGTCGTTTATCATTACAAGCAATTAAGTTGCCCGGACGTTTATTTGTGAGCGGTTTTACATGCAGCGTGTCAGTGTGTATAAACACGATTTCTATTTTTACGAAACGGACTCCGCGAAAATTTCACATTTCACGTTGCTTTAGAAATGAGAAAATATCCGACGTACAATTCAATACTCGGTGATCGTGTTTATCGAATATTCGTAGTTGTTTCGACAAGGAAATTTCACTATTAGAACACCCTTACGCAAAATGGGGTTTTTAGATTCGTAACACAGCACAAGGGAGTAAAAAAACAATCTCGAAATGGCATTGTATAGACAGTCTTAGTTGAGCGTTTACGGTCTGCTCCCCTCAAACCGGCGTATCCTAACTGAGCCGCTCAGCGGAAACGCTAGTGCATGTGCGCGCGATGCTCATGGTAGCAATGGAAGGTAGAACCATGCCCTTGGTACACGCCAGAGCCGAGGGAGCGGGGCATGACGGTATTCACTTGGATTCTTTGTCATTCTGCGGCGAAGCTGACTGCGCAGTGTTCCCGTCTCGGGAGAGACGCACTCGTCAAAAATGCGAAATCAACGCAGTTAATTCTCTACAGTGCCTCAGGGCGTGCAATCGGAGCTCAGCCCAACTCGGCTAAAATTGTCTTATGCGAGTGGGCCGTCTACGCGTCAAGGGCCATGACCAGGCAGTTTCGCCAGCGCTCCCAAACAGGCGACGCTCTAGTGACATTGCAGCGTCGCTAAGAGTGAGGCGTGCAATCGTAGAGCCGGACCTGGACTACACCAACCTGGACCGTGCACCAGGAGAGGAAGAGGTGCGTGTCCGCCTCTCCGACGGCCTCCCAGGCGTCGATAAACGCGCGCACGAAGTCGACGTGCTCGGTGTGCACGAGGAGGCGTTGCACTTTCTCCGACGACAGACCGTAGGCAGCCAGGGCGCTTCGCAAGCGCGACTCTGGCACCAGTTCGCCAGAGAACAGAGCACCGGCCTCCAGTTGTTCGGGCCGCGGACGCGACGTGCGCAGCATGTCGGCCAGTGGGACGAAAAATTTGGCGTTCAGTTCCTCAGTCGCGTCGAAGGTCACGGCCTGAGGGACAGAGGGAAGGAAATATAGAGGAATACGTAAAATGCGCACAGGAGGCTGCTTCCAGGAGTACTGACCATGCGACTGGCTTTTTGAAATGAAGGTCCTTGACCCTCAAAAACTATAGAGCAGCTTCGGCTTGCTCACTAATCTGCATTGCTGTTACTCGTTGCGCGGCTCAATGCACAACTGGCCACGAGTGTCAAAACATCTTTCCACGCGACCTCCTTCTGCGTCATGACTTCGCAACATACATACACCTTCTGGTAAATGAAACTGAAAGTGGCCTGCAGAAAAGCCATTAAAATAAGTTCATTAGGATTATTGGAAGCTCTGAGGCTTGCCAGTATTTTTCTAAAGGTTTCGATCTTCGATGCCAATGAACTTCATTTAACGCAAGAACTTGACAGTCACTTAAGTATCCTTACGTATTTGAAGGCGAAAGCATGAGGACTTGTCTATGTTATCACCTTAAATTAAAGCTCCAGCCTAATCTGCCTTGCTATTATTTGTACTAACATTAATCCACTTTCATCTACACTAATCCACTTTAACGTACCTTAATCCACATTAATTCACCCTAATCCACCTTAATCTAATTTTGCGAGTGAGAGATCGTTTTTTTTGGATGTGGGTCACGGCGAGGCTGTTCGCCATGGGATTTCGCAGTGCGAGCCGCAGCAGGTCCAGCGCTGGGAACGTGACGTCATTACTTGGTCACGTGGGTATTCATACCATCGGATGATAACGCCAGACGCCGGATTTTTCACTTCGTGAGGCATATAAAGCTCGGCCCACACGGAGCGAACTTTCACGGCGAACTTCGTGCAGCCCGCACCAGCGCGGTGAAACGCCAGCGTGCCGCCGCCGTGATGCACCTACATGCGGCGAAAAACAGGCGGCCGCCGCCGCCACGATTTCAGCGTTGCGAGAAACAGCGTGATTCCATTCCCATTAAAATGCCGTGAAAAAAATGTCACAGTTTCGCCCTAAGGGCGAAGCAATGAATGCGATAGCAACACAGCAATTTCATACGAAGTAAGGTGAGCGGCTTTGGTAGCAATATGAATTGTAGTAAAGATGAGCTGATTAAGTAAGCAGGTGTGCTGCGGCGTAAGTAGACCGACATGAAGAGAGACTCGATGACCACGAGAAGGCGCGTGTGAGACGGTGGTGTTGATGAGAAGCGCTTCCCGTGGGCAGCGCGTGCGAAGGGACACACCTGTAGCGCTGCACTGCCGATCCGGGCAGCATACTGCATGTGTAGCGTGCGTTGGAAAATGTGGCCCGACTATTACGAACTGAATGAACAAGCGTGGTGTGAGCGCGCACAAACAAACACGAAGAGATCACACTGAATGACTGCAGACAACGACTGTCAAAACGCTGGCAGCAAGCGCATATATACGCCGCAGCAGCGGGCGAAGGTACGTGCGGTCTATCGCTTCAACGGAAACTGAGCGGCAAATGCACGGCGCATAAAGGTCAGAGCCGTGTGGAGATAAGAGACGGTGCGGACGAGCGACGAGCGCGGTTGTTGGCAGCGTAGAAGTGCGCCCCCCCCCCCCCCCCCCCCCCCGCGCTCCCTCCGGCGCTGGCTTCCCGCTTCCTTGCTTGCGCGTGGGTGATTGAGTGCGTTCGTTCTCCGTGATAGCGCGCGTCCCCGCACGCTTCCGCTCGGGCATACGGCGCGCGGCGAAGATTTTATCTATAGGGAACCTCACGGCGACGGCGACGGCAGAAATCCGGTACAAGTGTCCATATAATTGCTATCGCAATAAAATAGTTTTGTATCTGCAGCTGAACCATTATACTGCAACTGAACCATATTGGTCGTGGCTGGACGGCTGTGACCAGTCGATCATTGTACGTGATACGCGCAGCTTTTGTTGCCATGTTCACTCTAGACTCTTTGGCTGGCTAGCCGATTCAAATGCGGCGGCAGGAAGTCGAACGCGATCGCGCCCTGATTGGTCCGCGCTGACAGCCTTCATTCGCCGCTTCCAGTGAGCGGTTGACCGACGGCGAACAGCCGCCGGCCGCCGGGCGGAAGCCGCGCGCGGCCGTTCGCCAGTTTTTCGCAAGAAAATCGCTCCATGTGGGTCGGGCTGAATGCGTTCGCCTTAAAGAATTCTGATAGGCTGTAACTGGGTCGTAGCCAAAGTGGGGTACGTGAAACGTCTTGTGCGTGCTTCACAGGGTGTATGGACACTACACCCGGTGAGAACGTTCTGTGGCAGCGCAGTGAAAGCTACTGAGCCGAAGAGCACATTTTTTACTGCGCGTTTGCATGTAGTCCGCGATTGTAAGCAACTGAAAGCTACGTAGCATGAAACAAACCGTACCAATTATTATTTTTATTTTTTTCGTTCAAGATTTATTTCATAAAAAATAAAAAGCTTGCTTAGGAAAATTATTTCCGTTTCTTGCTGTTCCTAGTTTTCTGCCTTCCCGGTATTCGTGCCTGGTTTTCCTGGTCCTGTAAACGGCGAGCAGGACGTCGGTACTACTTGGCGTAGTAACACAGGAGCAGTAGCTCTGCACGTGCGAGCGCGTAGCTTTGGCTGTGCTGCCACAGCAAGTTGTCCCGGGTATAGCGTACAGCAACTACGTAACCAAACGCGCAACTGACATTTATTCACGCATAAGAAAGCTTACATGTCGAGCTTTGTGACAGTTAGAGGAGGGTTGGGTCCTACGGTCTAGGTACAATTGCAGTCGCGGTCACTCCTTATTCTAAGTGGTCCCGTATGTTGTCCAGAGGGTGCTTGGGCACTTGCGTAAAAAAAAACAAAAAAACGACCTCCCTATTGGTGGCGCTCGATCCAGCGCTGCGCCACTCGGGGGGGGGGGGGGGGGGGTATGAGCACAGCAGGGCGAGCGTGCATGGTCTTCAACTAAATGCACACCTGTGGGCCATATTTGACACCTGATGGGCACCATTTGGAGTTTGATGGAATATACCTACCATGGCTGAATGAACACTCGCAAGCACGAGCACTCCCACTCAGACCGACAGACATACTGCCGAGCTATGCTTCGAAGAACGCCGAGCGAGAGGGTAAATTTAGCTCCAATTGTGTCATGCTTGGCGTAACAGCGGCACCGTCTTTGCACGCGCCACATTTATGATCGAGCGATGGCTTCTTTCCTCCACATAACGATACCAAAGTAAGGCGCATGGGTAGTGCGATTGCCGAGATATAAGCGATAATACTATAACACGTGTTCATTACATGCAAGTCTAGCAAGTCGCTCCATGTGACCGATGTTAAAGACATCAAGAAAGTTGATATATATATATATATATATATATATATATATATATAAGTTTAACTGACGGTGGTCTGTTCCGAACCATCATTAGTTGCACTTCCCTTCTCGAAGAGGCAGGACGTGTGTCAAGTGAGCTCTTGAACAACACCTTGCAATGTGGTGAACGTGGTTTACGTGGATCAAGGACGTGAAAGAGGTGCGACGTACTGCTAGCGCATTTAGGTCGCATTGACCGCTAAATTGTCACTGATTTTTTTGTTGTTGCTTTCCGGCGTTTTGATCTGCAAGTGGGTTTGTCACGGTACAACCACAACACACTGCTATTCAAGGTTTTCCCTTGTACCCATTAAGTACTACTACTACCGGCATGCTTTGCGGCAGCGGTGGCGTAGTGAACCTCATCGTGAAATAGGGCTACTTACGCTCACGGCGATCGTAGTGTAACGGAAAACGAAAAAGACGAACTATCTTTATTGATAATCAAGCCCGTATTTTTTATACATTACACGTATGCTAACGTCAAGCATAAACAGACATGTTAATATCAATACGCGATAAAGGAAGACAAGAAACGAAGCTAACTGAACGAAGAAATCAGAGAGAATTGGCCTGGCCTAACAATGCAATCTACCGCACACGGGGAATGGTTAATGCATGATGATAGGGACGGATTAAGCAGCCAATGTGACAAGATGAACTTGTTGGGGATTCATACTGACGGCCTTGTAGAACCGTGTTAAACGAGCCGGACACGTTTTGTCAGTAAAGAGGTCTTCTTTGCCTTTCAAAAAGATGGAATCGAGCGACGAGAGCATGAGAAAGACAAAGAGAAAGTGGAGAGAAGAGAAAAATGTAGATGATGTGCCTGGCCATGTGATTAGCCAGTGGTTCTTGAGAAGATACGTTGCCGAGCGCCCGGCGGGGCGCCCATTGGAATCGTTTATTACTGCGGAGCGTGGTGCGAGATCGCCGCGCCGCTACAGTCCTCGAAAAGTAGGGCACACGAGAACTGGGACAAAAGAAAATGCCACTAAACAATCACAGCGTTAACTTTCATGAACGTTCTTCGCTGTGAGGAACCACCGTAAGCCCCGGCTCGCAGCTAGATCAGTTTGTATACCTCATGCATCCGCGGTTAACATCACGAATATCAGTTTCTCCATGGTAGGCTGTAGGCGTTCGTATTGTACTCAAGGTAGAAAAAAAAAAAAATCAAGCGCACCACCTTGATGGTTTCAGGATCATTTCTATTTCAGCTCTCGCTCTGTCAGTATGGCAGCCATCTGTGTTTTATTATTTCCTTTCATACATCCACGCTTTCTCATTCTGGGACAATAGTTCATACTTCTGCATTCTTCTTTTAACAAGCATTTATTGCATTGTGAAGAGTATGGGTTTGTCATTGCTTCTGTCTTGAAATCAATAATTGGAATAAAGCACTCTATACACGGGGAACGGGGCAAACGCATTGTCCTTTGGTTACTTCCTGCTACCTATGGTTGCTTTTTTATCGCTTCCTTTTGAAGACAACATCATCTTAGCCGACTTCACACGGGTTTGGCGTATCTGGGACCAAGGTATTTGTAACCAATTCCAGAAAAAGAAAGCGGGCATTTCACACCTCCAGAGCACCCTATCGAGTCGCATGAGCTATCAAAATGTGGATCTCAACGAGACACGAATGGAGAATTAGTCACAGTGTAGGTAAAGTTAAAGGCACGGCCGTAAATAAAGCCAATATCTTCGAAAATTAACGACATCGCAGCATACTCCCTGTAAAGGTTGCACCGCCGTAGATACAGACATGGTGAGGAGAAGCCGCCGTACCGCACTCTCTTGGGCAGTGAAGCGAGGTCACTTGAACTAAGCAGGGCTCGAGCGAGACAATGGGGTATGGAAGGTGGCTTCGGCGGTGCCCACATAAAGCGAGTATTAGTCGTAGAGCAGATAAAAAAATGGTACTGGCATAATTGCCGCCAGTATGGTCGAAATTTCACCACGTTGCACCATAGACTGCATCACCGGAATCGGCCCACTTGGGCTCTTGATCAAAATAAGAATTGTCGACGCTAAAGAAGACAGCGTTGACTTAATTGCAGGTGAAATACAAGAAGAACAAGATAAGAAATGAGGGAATAATGAACGGGGAAATTAAACAGAAAGAGACATAATAGAGAGATATAATGAATACTTACTCATCGACTCATTTGAACAACCATGTACGTCAACCTTGTTTCCTTCAGCATCGACACATGGTTGACGCCTTCTTTTTAATGCTTAATGCATTGTGCTCCTAACCAATTGCGTCGCTTTAGGGACGTCTGCGAGAGTCATCGCTCTTGGGGGGAGGGGGGGGGGCACCTGCAGAAGGACTTTATAAGGACTAGCTTGAGTTTGGTAATGTTAGGGCATAACGTAATGTGCTACAGTTGTCGCATATTAAGAATGTACGTATTTTATTATTATCCTGCAATTACCATGATGAAACTGTCGACTTGTTTATCTTGTTTCTTCTATCTCCTTTTTCATCCTACATCACCGTTGCCCGATTCCTTTGCTTCAACAGGTGGCGTTTTACAGCGTAGGCCGTTATTGGCTCATTCCCATAGCCGTTTCGGTTCGCGATGGCGTCCGCCGTTGCCGTTGCCGCCTCCGCCACCGCCCGTTGATGGCCGTAACCGCTATCGCTGGAAATGCGAAAAAAGTACCCGGTTCCCGCCGGGATCAAATCCGCGCCCGCTGCATGGGAGCCAGATACTCTCCCACTGAGCCACGCAAGCGCTTGCTATCGGGCAGCGGAAAAATGCCTTATAAACGCTCCATAGGCAGGCGCGCAGGCACAGACGACCCGAGCCTCCGCCAGTATGGTGGCGCCATCTAGGTAAGGCGCCTGCAAACGCAGTGTTCGCAGGCGCAGACGACGAGATGCGATTCAGACGAGGCGCGCAATCAACGCGATCGAGAGCTGCCCGAGCCTCCGCCAGTATGGGGGTGCCATCTAGTTAAGGTGCCTGCAAACGCAGCGTGCTCGACATGTAAGTTGCAGTTGTAAGTCTTGATCGGTCTCAGCCGACTGCTGTGCAGAGAGCATTACAAGCCGCAGCTCGCCGTCTACGCCGGGCGGACAGTTCAGATCGTTCTCGTCAAAACGAGGCTAAGAGACTTTGCCGCGAAGACCCTGTTGTGCGTGGTGCCGAAATTGGAGCTACTCTTGAGCCGCTCCACCAGCAGGACTGTGCCGCGTGTGTCGGGCAGGCCTGTGACTTTTTTTCTTAACTATTTAGGGACAATTTCAGCCACTTCGCCTACTATGTTGTATACTAGCACCATAGAGCTCCCTTCAATATTTACTGGAGAGCTCTGGTGCTATAGTATGTACAAGTGTGGCAAGCACGGTGGTTCAGCTGCGGCATGCGAATGATTAGCGGTTCAGGCTTTTGGCTTCAGAGGGCTTTGTGACATTGCAGAGTGATCATAGTCAACAACATGTAGCGTTATAAGTACAACTTACACTAAGAACGCATCTGAGTAGAGGCTAATTGTCTTACTGTGCTTAGAAAGATACTAATACTCCAGAATTTAGAAAGAAAAAACGTCAGTAACTTCACAAGAACGCGTGAAGCCACAAGTACGAAAATTATCCAAATCTATATACTAACCAACATACTCCAGTTCGGCGATTGCAGCGCCAGAGATTGTTCTATAATTTTTTGCAAGCTACCAGCATAAACGAGTAGGCTGCCGCCTTCGCCACCGTTATTCCGTATTACCGGCTCTTCTGCTACTCTGATTGTGTGCTTGCCAGATTTCCTGCACAGTTCTTGTCTCTAGCGTCGGCGGCAACTATCGCGCCTTCACGAATATGTTAGAAATGAGCTCTGTTGTTCACCGACAGCAGCAGCCGCACTAAGTACGAATTCTTCGGGACCAGTTTAGCGAAGTAGTTCTTGCAATTGGTGACAATAAGCGCTCGAATTTGAACTTGTATGCCATAGCGGCAACAGCTAATACTTGCGATTTTACACCGAGGATCCACGTCTGAAAAATATTTAGGATGAGCAATATTACCAGTATCGCGAAGTTGTTTTATTGTTTTTAATTTTGCGACACATAGGGAGGTTAGAGGGAAGAATTACATCGCGTAATATTCAGGGTCATAGTTATTTAAGTTCACTTGTTGAGTAACGTTTTTGAGTTTGCAACATTAAATAGCGAATGAAGAATGAATAGTTTAAAAATATACCTCAGAGTTTGAAATTCAATACGATAAGCGACAAACGGAAGGAGCAGGAGGAAACAACTTTATTTTGCTAATTTGGCTTAGTGAAGAGTTGCTACCAGGTGATGCATTGTTCGAAAGAACCCTTTGCGTGGTTGTAAAAGTAACGTCACACGCTCTGTGCTCGGTGCCTCCAAAAGAATTCCCCAGGTCAAGCGGGAGTCTGCAGATATTTAGAGGAGTTGGGTGCTCATAAGTGTTTGCAGTGCTTAACTAAGTTAATGGAGCTAGACTCGCACGATTGCGCCGCTTTATTGATGCGAGAGCATCAAATGGCCCATTGAGCGATAAAGCCGGCGTCTGTAGCAGCGAAGCGGCACCTAAATTCCCATTGGCTGCAACGCCACGTCACGAGCATGCCTCGACGGAGCAGAGCGGGCGAAACGGCACTCCTGCTGCCTCTTAACGCGCCAGGTGTTGTGTGAGGGGAGAGGGCGCTGCATTCAGGCGCCGCATTCAGCTATAGCAGAACGTATGCATGCGCACTGCCCTTGTGTTGGATTTCTATGCGCTTAATGTACTCGAACACGTATACGGTGCGAACGTAGACACTGTAAAAAATAACCCGCAGCAATTCATTCGCAAAACTCGATAACATAACCCGCACCAACACTCGAACACATTACTTGCAGCGCAAAACTCGAAGGACCGCTCAGCGGCGTTCAATTGGCCATTAATGCGAACATAGTGAATCACACTCGTCAATCGAAGGCTTCGCATTCAACCGGCCACTCACCTCATCAGCGCCAGAGCCGAAGCTGTCCCTGAGCAGCGCGAAGTACGCATTCCGAGACGCCGGGGCTTCCGGCAAGGAGGCGTGCTTCCGAGCCAACATTCTGAACTCACGCGATGGCGTCAACGCGATGGTGGGCTGCTCTTGTCCCGATGGTGTGCTGCTCTCGTAGCCGGAGCCTTCTGGCAAGCAAATGCAAGGGGACGCCATAATTACTGTGACTTGTCTTTGGAACATTGCTGACAGCGAAGTTAGAGCCCTCTTGTCCGTATACGTATTACCCATCAGGGAACATCGAATTACGGTAGACGTTCACACGAGCGATGATGCTGGTGGCGCCATCTCGGGACGCAGAGTTTAACCAGAAAGGACAGAGAGCTATTATTGTTGCAGTGAGCAACAAAATTTGTTTGGAGTATATGAGGTTATTTACAAGATGAAGAGACGTAGCTAAAGTAGCCGCAGGAAAAAGAGGGCGCAGCGTGACGCGAGGGAAGAACGAAAGAGAACCCCGACTACAATCACACCTCATATATACATGACGCGTTTCGGCGGCGTGTCGCCACGTTGCTACTCGCATCAACGTCGACATTTCTCGTGAGGTGGGCTATGCTGAATTTTTTTGTTTGTTTGGTTCATTTTGTTTAATTTGTGCACCAATTCGGCTGCTACTTTCGGGCACCGCAATAAACAGTTCGATGAAACAGGTCATCACGCGCGGACGCACCGAGTATGTCGACGCGCAAGATGGCCGGCCAGCCGAGGCGAATGGCGGTGAACAGCAGCGTGTGGAGCGCGTCCGGTGTGTCCGGCGGTCGGTGCGGCCACGTGACGCCAGCCTCGGCCAGCGCTCGCGTCGCGTTCTCCAGCTCGTCCCGCTCGCCCCTGCGTCGTGGGGGCGGAGTCGCGGACGATGATGATGGTGATGACGATGGGGATTTATTGGCATCCGCTTTGAAACGGGGCGGTGAGAAATCGTCACCTAAAGCTTGCTTGAGTTACTCAGGTATGTCATAGATGCTTTTCATTCTACCATTTTTGTATACATCTCTTTAACATTTTTTTTCTTCGAAAAACTTCTCTATCGTTTGTGCCGCTGCCTAGTCCTGTAACGGATCCGGTCGTATCTATCTCCAGCGTTTTTTGCACCAATAATCTAAACGTCTCTTGCTTATCACGAATGCTGACTAGTTGGTGCTTCCATCCAATTTATATTCAAGCGCTTCTGGAAGGTGTACGGTACCTACCGGTCTCACTGGGGGAATCCCTTCGCATTCCATTAGGATGCGTTTAGTGGTCCCTGGATTTTTGCTGCGGCCGCTGTCGCGAATTTCGCGCCAAGCAGCGGCGAATAACTGCCGCGGCTGCACGAACACAACAATAGCGCTCCACATCATTGCTCTAGGGCATCGCATTTGTATGAGTTGAGTCGATGCCACCATATCTGAACTGTATTTATGAACCGGAAGGTGCAAATCAAGATGCAGGAGACGCGGCTAACGATTTCAAGTAAACCTCCAGCGGGTCGCATCGAAGCCGAAAGGGGGAAATCACGTGTACTCTCCTCCATTTTCCGTCAATGCTCACGGGGTCAAAATAGGCAACATAAGCGGTTTTCAATGGCTTTAAGAATGCTCTTAATGGAGTGCCATAGTAGTAGACTCGATGTGCCACGTATAAACGGTGGCCTATCGCATTGGGACCACGCGCTCGAAACCGGGATCCGCTGCTGCCGCATCGCAGTAGATGCGACTAATGCGTGGAGACAGCCCAGTACATGTTACACTCACCAACACAAGACACAAACAAAACCGCAACAGCTACACCATAAACGGGGTTACGAATTATAGTATAGATACGCACATTTTCGCAATTACATAGAGCCGTTTCTTTTACATCAAATATTTATAAGAGCCATCCAGGCTTGGATGCTTTAGTTAGATTTCGTTAAACCTAGAGCCTCTATCGACGTCGAAATTTACAGGATCAATATGCAGAATTTCAGCGCCAGGCATTGTGTTATACGTACATACTGGAACATAATTAATGCCCAGAGGCGGTGCTGTAACTACGGTTAGCACCTCTCAATTTTGCTCGGACTTATGACAATGTTAGACGCGACATAAAAATTAGAGAAGTACTATGTAACGCAGATATTTTAAACGTTCCATGTAAAGGAAGCAGGCGATATTTAAAATACGGAAGTATGCACAATTTGTAAGGTTATCGGGTTTAGAGTGTTAGAATGCTAAGGCGGAAGAAAAATGCGCTACGTTGGTGTTTTTTTCTAGCCTCATTACTGTCGATGTTTGCGCCTTCATTCTCTCCTGCTATAAAATTTCTGCTGGAGGACGCATTTGGAGGATGCTTAAGCTTCGCCTTTAAGAGTGGAACGCGATAGCATCCAAAGATCCCTGAATGCTTCTCACGATTCCCGGCAAGTGAAACTTTCTTTTTTTCTCAATCTTCCGCTCTGCGCACCGCTACCGTTTTACGTTGCCGAGGAGGCGAGCGCCATCAGGATGGTGTTTTTGCAAGTAACCTACCCAGGCGCGCCACTGTGGGTATGGTAGAAATGCTGGAAAAGGTGTTTGTGTTTGAGTTTCCTCGTAACAGAATTAGGTTTTCTCGTACATTCAAATTACAGACCGACGCTATCATGTCTGTAAGTTGAAGTTAAGTCGTACCTTACAATTTTTTTGACGGATTTTACTTTGAGAAATTCAATTTTGTTCTCTAACGCCTCGGCGCCACGCGGAGGGCCTGTGTTGTCGGGGTGGTTCGGGATGATTTTCTCCGCCACCGACACTGACACCGACGCCGGATTTTCTGCATCACGGGGCACTTAACGCTATCACGTTAAAAAGGCTTCGAGGACGGGAGCTGTTTCCGTGACGTATAAGGTAAGGGGCCTAAGTCTGTCTCGCATGAATTGACTTCCGAAAGACTGGGTGACTTTTCTTTTTCATTTAATTTTAATTTTATTCATTCCTTGTTAAATCAATGAGAGGTTGGGACTACAAACAAGAAGCCTGTCAGAGGTCCCAACACCCTTGCAAACAGTTCGTACGGAACTCAGATACACACAAAATGATATAGTAATAAAAGCGGTACAAAAAGTTAAACATTTTGCAGAGCACTTACTCTCGCTTGCAATATCATATGTATACCCGTGAGCAAAAATATACGGACCATGGATTGTGCGAAAAAGCCGATTTTTTTAACAGCCTGCGAATGAAACTTGAAATTGAGGACTGCAGTCTAAACTTCGCATTGTAAACTTTCCAGTGTACTCGTCAATTTCAGTTTATGCGTGTTAATTACAAAGAAATTGAGTTTTGTCGGTGACCCTGTGGTCCGTATACTTTTGCTCACGGGTGTACAAATACAATATTGCATAGACAACCTGGGACAACAGAAAAGTGTTATTCTAGTAGGAAATAAAAAGGAAATCACTCAGCAAATGGTAAATAAAATTAAACACACCGAACAAAAGAAATGTAGAATTTGTATAATGAATACAATACACACAAATCACGTAGCCTAATTACAACAACATAGGACATGATGTCACAAAAGACAACTGAATATAACAGAACTAATTGGATATGACATCGTACATAAATATTGTTACATTAATGATGTTTTGCGTAGTATCGTGTTTGGGTACTGTGCCTAATGATAATCGTTCATGCCTACAAAATATATATTTTCCTGCATTAAAATTTCTTTATCCTGTTTCCTACAAGATTCTGCTGGAGTATTGAAGTTTAGCTTTCGTTCAACTCTGTTTAACATATAAGTTGATTGGAAGCAAAAGGGTATTCTTCCCGTAATTTGCCCTTGTTCTCTGGATGTAGCGCAAGTTTTATCGAATAGGATATAGGTGTTGCCTAATTTTTTAGCATACTGTTTTTCATTATATACGCACTGTAATACATTCATGTCAAAAAATTTGATCAGGACGAAGCATATAATATCCTTGAAGTAATGGGGCTGTCCTAAAATGTGCATAATTTGCCTAAGTTGTTGCTGTACAGTCGCACCCATCTTTCTTGAAGAAGCAATAACTTGCTGTAATTAGCTTTGGTCGTCGTTCCTCATACCAGAGTTACGTACTCAAGTTTCGAAAGCAAAATGCAGTTGTATGTTTGCTGGGATGTATACTGATTGAGCCACCTGCTAGTCAAATTAGGTACCGATTCAAAATCTGCTGAAACTCGCTCGGGTCATGTGATCTAAAAAAAGATTTGTATCGTCGGCGTACATTATCAATTCTGGCGAATGAAGTGTGCTAACTGTATCATTTACATAAATTAGGAATGAAATCATGAGCCATTCCACTCTGCGAAGGTGGATGATCAGCGAAGCTGCTTAGCACACGACACAGAGGTGGCACAGAATTTTCAACAATCTTGATCAGTTGGCATCATGACGATAGTTACGCGCACACATTCTCGTATCATGTCTGTTATTATTATTATTAATTCCATCATATTTGTGTATAGTGCGGACTTCCGAGGAGCAAAACGCCTACGAAGAGCGACGGCAGAAACAGAGACGAGAATGCAATCGTCGCCGGCGGGCGGCAAACACCACCGATGAAGGTCGTGCACAGAACGCCAAGCGAATGCGGGACGTCGCCCTTCTCAGGGCGTCGTTACTCGGGAGTCCGGACTATGCGCGGACTTCCCATTACGACGACAGAAGAGAAGTGAAATTCAAAATGGAGAACGGCAACTTCTATTTCTGGTTCTTTATATACATTCGCGTGGACGACGGGACCTCCGCGCCGAGGAGCAGGAGGAAACTCGACGGCCTGACGTTTCGACGGCACCGCCACCACGGGAGAGCGGAAGGAAAGGAAACTAGATAAGCAAGCTCTTGGAACGCCGACAAAGAGAGGGCGGTGCGAGCGTAGACATGGCCTACACGGGTCTGTCTTTTGGGCTACGATCCGATCGTAGTATGTGTTCTTACCCTTGTGCCTGGGACCTATTTGGCTCCCAGGTGTGACAAGGGTAGTTCAAGGGCGTGTTACAACTAGGTCCCGGAGCCCACCTCCCGGAGTCCAGAGGGGTATGTGCCATTGCGCTTGGACCCTTTCTGTACTATCTCCGGGATCGACCACCTAGACCGCAGTTTTTGCTCGCGCACATGAAAATTTTACGGGACCCTAGCCATAAACAGCTTCGTTGTATTAACGGACCTAATAGGGAGCTTTGAGGGACGCCTTGCTGAAACTCTAAAACGCTCGACGAAACGTCCTGAATGCCCATGAACTGTATGCAATTACTTAAATATTTATGTTTCAAGCAAGCGAGCTGCAACTCCCCGTACTGCGTACTTTCCTAATTTTCTTAATAGTATATTGTATTCGACAGAACAGAAGACGTTCTCCAGGTCTAACAATAATCCCAGCGTATACTTCGCTATATTCGCTATTTTATCTTATATACAGAAGAGCCTGTTTGGTGGATTTATTCTTTTGAAAGCCGTATTGGCTCTTGGAAATTATGCTGTGTGCATTGAAAAGCGTTATCTGTTATAATTTATCTCCTTGAAGATTTTAGAAAACACGGTAAGATAGATATTGGTCAGTAATTATTCAGTTGTCCTCGATCCCCACCATTGTGTAGTGGCGAAACTCGGCTACTTTTCGTTGTTCCGAAAGAACACTAGCAGATAAAGTTAAATTATTTATACTTAAGCTAGTACTCAACTAATTTCGTGCAACAAATGTAATTCTATACTCCAAGTAATTTCACCTACATCCGTGGCTGCATCATGATATAATTTCTTTATCAGTGCTGCTACTTCAATGGAATCCGTATGCCCCAAGAAGATAGTGTAACTAACCTCGGTTATACTTTCAGTATCGATTCCTACAACATTCTTGCTCAACTGGGTAGGCAACCGTTTTTATAAAATGTCTGTTCACAGCGTAGGCTAATCGCGAATCTCTCGCTCTCATTCTGGTTTAGTGAAATTGATCGTTCTCTTTCTTTGTTGAGAAGTTGTTCACTGCTTCCCACAACGCTTTTAGTTTATTGCACAGCCTATTAAACACTTTGTCGCAATAGGCGTCTTGAACCTTTTTAAGGTCGCTGCTTAACGTCTTTCTGTACTTTTTATAATTGAAATTCAATTATTGATCGCGGGTCAGATAAAACTATGATACTTGGCATTTTTATGCTTTATAGCTTTGTACAGAGCTTTATCTATCCATGGTTACCTTACCTTTTTACTTGTGGGACGTTATTGTTGTAGTGGAAAGGATAGATCATGGTATTCACGCATGCGCTGTAAGAAAACACCGTATGCCCTTCCAACTTCAGTTTCGTGATACACGTCTTGCCAATCTTCACTTTGTAGCAAGCACTTAAAATGATGTAACGTGCGATCATTTAATTTTACTATGACAGCGGGTTTGATGGTCGGCTTTCTATTTCTGAAAGATTTTTGAATGAAAAATATAGGCAAGTGATCACTTTCGTCAGTAATCAGAACACTGGCTCTGATGTCACTGTCATCTAAATTTTATAGGCATACATATTATAGTGCTCGAAGTCGCCGTTAGTCTTGTAAGCACGGGAATTTAAAAGATCAAGTATCTCAAGTGGCTACAAATATTCGCAACTCATGTTTATATTCACATCACCCATGATAATACATTGTTCAATTGCCTGGTGCTCATACCCGCCGCGGTTGCTCAGTGGCTATGGTGTTGGGCTGCTGAGCACGAGGTCGCGGGATCGAATCCCGGCCACGGCGGCCGCATTTCGATGGGGGCGAAATGCGAAAACACCCGTGTACTTAGATTTAGGTGCACGTTAAAGAACCCCAGGTGGTCCAAATTTCCGGAGTCCCCCACTACGGCGTGCCTCATAATCAGATCGGGGTTTTGGCACGTAAAACCCCATAATTTAACTGGTGCTCATGTTGAACTAAGTGCTCCAGAAAAGCACAGGAGTTCGTCTTGTGTACGCTCGGTGGTTTGTAAATTACTGATGCTCTCGTTCCCCCCAGCGTAACGTTAAACATTCCACGTCCTCACTAATTACCGATCATTCTTCATTAACAGAGTAGGAGTGAGAATCGTTTACACATATTGCAACTCCACCACCTCTTTTTTGTGTCTAAGCAGGTGCTCTATATGATAACCCGGAAAAAAGGGAACGGGATCACAATCTGTAAACCACGTCTCAGGCAAATAATGCCAAGTTTCACTGGTGTTATTTGAAAGTAAAATACTGAAATTATCTAATTTCCCATGCTCCTTACATTAAGGTGCATGGCTTTAAATTGGTTTATGTGAGTAAACCCTTTCTCAAGTTTATCTAAGGTACAGTGACCATCAGCGTCCTTGTAAACACTCGTAAAAAAGTGCTTCTCAGACAGGACCTGTCTACCGAAATCATTTTAGAAAGATCATCTGGATTAGGAGTTCGCATAACAGGAGTGTTGTCATCCCTTATTGCACATATTTTCACTTTTGAAGTCCAAACGTACACCTAGATCATTTCTCTTATTTTCTCATTTGCCGCTGCAAGCAGCTTCATGTTCATCTGCGTAAGGTGCTCGTGCACGTGCCTGGGATTGTAAGATTGGTATCCCAGTGTTGACGCACTCAAATGTTTTCTTTTTTCTAACGTTCGAACGAAAAACGAACGAACAACGATCATTTGCAACGATTGTTGCTCCAACGCATTATCCTATCTGTTGCACAACTTTCACAGGATCATTCTGCTCTGGCCTTTAATTTCTAGATTGTTCAGCCGCTGGTACTGCTCGAGCTCTTCGAGACGTTGCGACAATCTTTCATTTTCTACTTTTCATTTCCGGCTCAGTGTTGTCATCTCCTTTATTTGTTTTCTTAGCGCACCAATGTCATTGCTTAGTTATTTCACATCATAACATGTATCTGAGCAGTATTTTACGCTATATTTCAATTCTATGATTTCTGTTCCCAAGTAGCACTGAGGTTCTGGATCAGTTTTACCACATCTTTTAGGTTCTTGACATCAAGCCGTGCCATGGTTAGTAGCATAATGCACTTTGTTCGGCAGCATTTCGTTAGAGAACCAGCTACGCAGCAAATAATTACACCAATTTCCTAACCTGCAAGTGCAGAGAGTCAAAATTATCCGCGTGCTTTCGGCGCACTGCATGTTGAACTGCTGCGTGGGAGGGTAAACTCGTCCAATATAAGGCAGCTGGATGGCGTCGTAAGTAGTGCGTAAGTAGTCACGTTGCTTGTAGTGGCCGTGGCTCCCTTGCCATCAACGTGGCTTGTAGTGGTCAATGCTTTGCAGAAACTTTGTTCTTTTTCCGATCTGATTAGCCACTGATATCAGACTATCAGGCTAGTGCAGCGAGTCGAAATTAGCCGCGTGCTGTTGGCGCACTGCTGCCGAAGTGATTTCACGTTCGAATTGACCTGTTCTGAAGTCCACAAGAAAAGTTCTTGACACAGCAGACCTTTTAAATATCATCGTGCACAAAATTCGCGCTTTGTCTACGGACTAAGTAATTCTTATACTAATGTGCACCAAAATTTCATTCCCAGGAAATTGCCTTTGTGTGAAACGCTGTCACTTAGCGGCCGCTATTTACATGCTGCATCGCAGAATATTATTTTGAATACCTCAGTTCAGCCTTCGCAACTGTAGATCCCTGAAGAAACTTCGTCGGTCAGCAGAGTCTGTTCTTCGATCAGTCGGAGCAGGTTCTGACGACTTAAACATTGACATAAATGAGGGTATCTCAACAACAGCAGTTTTATGTTGCGGCGTCCATTATGGTTATTTAGTCATGCAGTAAGCTACAACTTTAGACGATGAACTTTGTCTCATTTCTACACTGCCGCATGCTGTCACAATAAATTATTTAAATGTGGTCCTCGAGAAGCGCAGGTGGCCAAGCTCAGTAATTCAGTATCCAGGCCGTTTCAGCTAACTAATGCCAAGGCTTAAGAAATCAACGCGAATGCAGTCAACTTGGTATTGTTCACTGTCCTGTTGAGCAACTTGAAGTATTTTTTACTATCCTTAGGTGATATTTAACAATATTTAGCTGATCAAGTTATAAAATATGGATTTAAACGCGAAATGGTCAATGGAGAAGTTGTAGAGCCTGTTGACAAATATCCGAACAATTTCTTTCCGTGATGATAGCTGTTGTGGTTTCATTTTTTCCGCGCTGCAAAGGAAATGCGCGAGATTTCAAAAAGTACCACGCGAAGCCAGTGCGCTCAATGACATTAGTGGCCTGAGACATGCTACCATTGAATGATCGATGCTGCGCGCAGAACGAAGGGATGAATAGGCCGCAAGCAATAATGATAGGTGATGGCTACAACCATCGTCTCCGATATATCGCGATCTGCCGCCAACACCTGCTGGCGCCTTACGATGTCCGTCAACAGCAAAAACGCTGGCAGAGCTTCACGAATGGCCGTGCGTTATTTATCCCATATGTCGTCGCTCTATTTGCTTCATTGCTTCAATGGACAAGACATCTCGGCAAAAGTGGAAGCCAAGAACATTGTACTCGATTCATCTTCGTTGGTAAGAGCCTGCAAGTTTACGCCTTCGTCCGGCGTTCAGCATCGATCATGCGTTCACACCACATTTGTGGGCACAAATGTCGCTGTGCGTAGGCGCATAGTCACGGGGTCCGTTTTAAGATCTTGTGCTCTTTCGTTGCGGTCCATAAAAATTATTTGGATTCTATTTTTCAACCGGGCTTACAATTTCTTCATTGAACAGTTTTCGTTTGAGGCAAGACATTAAAAGCTTGTTAATTAATAATTGTTAAATGATTCCATATGATCACAGTAAAAAATACTGAGTTCGTCAAGAGGGCAGTGAACAATAATGTTTGTTGCATTGTCGTAACGTACAAGTGGATTTTTTAAAGCTTGGAACAAGTTACTTAAACACTCCGTGTATCCTTCTGACCTATGGTTTTGATTACTGGTCGGTATGCCGGAAGAAAATACTTGGTCAGCTGCGGGCTGAATCTGCACTCGCGGCAGGGCTGCAGCCACTGTGCCACCGCTATTGGCTAACATCTCGAACTAGGAGTATATACTCTGTGCTGATATTCCCTTAGCACAGCTGCAGGAAAATTCCTTTACAGTAAATACGAGGCAATTCCATCTTTGCTCAAGGAACGTGCAAATACCCATCTTTACTCACATCTAGCCTAGCAACTAAGTATGAATAGCGCTGTGCTGTTTGGGAAAATGACTGACTGCCGACAAATAAGCATTCTTTGACCTTTGAAACGGTGGAAGGAACACAGTTAGGTTGTATAGTTCTTCCGCGCGCCTTTCTCCCTGGGTAAACTCAAAGTTTGCGGGCTTCCGGTCTGAAAATGTAGTTGCTACTGTGCCATGAGGAAAAGCGCATGTGCAGCGTTGTGCCCCTGAAAGTCCGATTGCGGGATGCTGTGTCACTTTGCACCAAACCCCATACATTTCGTTTACTATACGTAAGTTGTGGTCCAGAGAAATCAGCGATATAAGCCGCTGTGACTCAGCAGATATATGGCGCTCTGCTGCTGATCACAAGGTCGCGTGTTGGATGCGTCGCAATGGTGGCTGTAATTCTATGGGGGCGAATGCAAGAATGTTTGTGTACGTTAGGTGCACGTTAAAGAACCCGAAATGGTAAAAGTTGATTCAGAGCACTCAGTTACAGCATCCGCCATGGCCTTAGTGTCGCTTTGTGGCACAAAACTCATTCAATACCCGTGTTGAAAAAAAAAAAACAAAAACAAATTGGAGGACACTTAAGCTTCGCCTTTAAGAGTGAAACGCGATAGGCCTAGCGCTAGCTGATTCCAACTTGAGCCTGTAAATTACCTCATGTCATCACCCCACCTAACTTTCTTCCGTCCTCGACTGTGCATCCCTTTCCTTGGTATTCATACTGTAACTCTAATGGTCCACCGGTTATCTGCCCTACGCATTGCATGGCCTGCCCAGCTCCATTTATTTTTACAGCGCAGCTGTCTATGGCTAGGGTCCCGGGATTTCTTCGTGGCGTAACGTCGACAGAAAACAATGGTGGGCCGATCCCGGCGGTAGTGCAGGGCAGAGCAATGGCTCATACCCCCATAAGGCAGAGGCTACAAGCAGTGACTCATCGCAAGCAAAAAGAGGTTTGTGTGTGAGTTCTCCCGTAACAGAATAATGTTTTTTTCGTATATTCAAATTACAATCCGACACCATCATGTCTGTAGGTTGTGTGTAAGCCGTACTTCACGAATTTTCTGACGCATTTTACTTTGAGAAATTCAATTAGTTCAGTAACACCTACGCGCAACGCGGAGTGCCTGCGTGGTTGTGGTTCGGGGTTATTTCTTTTCTTCTGACGGACACCGTCGCCGACGCCAACACCGGAATTTCTGCGACACGAGGCTCTTAACGCTGTTGAGTTAGAATGGCGAAGTGAACACCTCTTTTCCAAGCGTCCGAAGTAAGCATGCATGGTTGGATGCTCCAGGTCTCCTCGAAATATCGCTGTCATGTCGGTCTCGCTCAACGACAAAACGACAAGCAGATTTTCGGTGGACTTTGCGGACATGGGAATCGCACGGAATTCAATAGGGATGGAAGTACGGGCGCTCCACATGTTTCCAACTACGTCGGGAGGCAATTGAAAGCGATAAACAGCCTAAACTATTCTTGAACACTTCATTACAGCCCCACTCAGTCTTAGGCGTGACGTGACTTTCACATACGCCGTGATCACAAGGCAGCCACGTGTTTTGAAATAGTTGCTATGTCTATGGGCTATGTAAACTCAAGACTGCATCCGTTGGTTTAAATTCGCGCAAAATGTTCACTGTGCAAACTCTGCGTGCAAACCACTGACCACACGCTATCGCTAAAGCGGCCAGTCACGAGGGAGAACGAATCACGAAACAGATAACACTAGCAACATCAGCTTAGTATATAAGTACACCTATATATATATATATATATATATATATATATATATATTATACAATTTCAAACAATGTTCTGCAGGCCCGGTATGCTCTTAGTTCAGAAAGAAGGAACCACACATACGAAATATGCATGTTTAGTTACTAATGTGTAGGTCGCGGCGCGGCCTTCTTCATTGTACAGCAGGATTTCCTCTGACGAAGGCCATGCGACGGCCAAAACGTAACTAAACATGAATTTTTCGTACATGGACAACTGACGAAGCGTGAAAAGAACTGATATTGGAATAGAATCGTTACATTATTCGGGCCCTGGGCCGCGATTTTGTAGCGATGCCTTATGACTTATTTTAGAATAGTTTTATCATCCACCGCTCACGGCTGGCTGATCCCGTTGATAACGCGAGCGGACCGTCGCTCTGACCACTGACAAAGCGCGATAAGCGCGAAAAGGCATTATTACTTTAAAGTCATCGTTACAAAATACCAGCCCTGGATGACGCTTTTTCTTTACGCGCTCCTTACACGCGCGCTTATCCTTGTTTCCGGAAATTTTCGTTTGCGACATTATAGCTTCTAATGTAGACACTGTGAACTCGTTGGGGTGCTGCCTGATTTTTCTGCACCTTCCACCCAACCACATTGGACCACGAACTGACTCGCTCCTTAAAAACCATCTTTTCAGACACCTTGTCACACACATGGAACGCACCAAAGATAAAATGGTTGAGGGATGGTTTTAGCTATTCGTTCTTTTTCTCACAGTGGGGGCTGCAACGGTATGCGAGAAATCTTTGAAACGCTCATCTGCTAGACTCTCCTGTCCCCAAACCAAAGGTTAGACTGGCGTTCCGTGAGAGGCCAGGTATTTGCTCCGTTCATGTGGACTTCGATGCAATCTAAGAAGACAAAGCAGATCTGGGAATGAACAGCCGTCGTGGTCTCGTTTGTGGAGTTGGCATATTTATTCATTTTGCGAGTTCGTAAAAAAACTCAGAAGAAGTTGGACATTACACTGTCAATGTAATTACACTGTCAATGTCAGTGTATTGGCATGTACACCATCACGGTGAAGTCTCTCCTTTCTAGGAACGTTCTCCGCTATCGGGGCGCAGTCCTCGATAAAGGACGTACGGGTATGGCTTGCACTCGCTGGAGAAGTATCACGCAATCGCTAAGTAACCAGTGATTGCAGTGCTGTGGCCGCGCACCTGAACACAGCGATGCAGCTGCGGAAGAACATGGCGCCGCGCTGCGCCGCGCTCTGGGGACGGGACGACGATCCGTCCACGGTGAGCGCCAGGCGGCACATTCTGCCCAGGGCCGCTTCGACGACGCCGGCCCGCACTCCCAGCTCGTCGTGTGCGGGCCAGCCGGCGCACACGAAGCGCGTCAGGCTGACGCACGGACTGACCAGCAGGTTGACCGAGCGTCGCAGCCGGCCCGAGTACTCGACGCACGTGTGGCTGCGGCACACGTCGAGCGGCCTCGACTCCGGGGTCAGGAGGGTCACGGCGGCGAACACCGCGGCCAGAGCGAACACCGCCAGCAGGACGTTCGGCAGGGCGGTCAGGACCAATTGGCCGCACGAAGGCTTGCGCTGCAGTGCGGAGCGCAATGCGGCGATGAGGTCTTGTCTGTTTTGGTGTTTTACGTGGTCGGGATTTTTCGCGGCGTCGTCCTCACAGAAAAAAAAAAGAAACAACTTCAGCGATTGATGCGAAAAGTGCATACGTTCTTTTGCAGAACGTTAAAGAACCCCAGGTGGGCGAAATTTTCCGGAGTCCCCCACTACGGCGTGCCTCATAATCAGATCGTGGCTTTGGCGCCGTAAAACCCGATAATTTTAACGTTCTTTGGCATCACGCGTACAACATACATCACAGCATTCGTTTCAATAAAGAACAAGCATCGCGACCACATAATTTTTTTATTATAAGGCGCTTCTGCTAACAACGAGAAGCACGTGCACGTTTCCCGGTAAAGATTACAGTTGCGCAAGCTGCCGCGGCGACGGCAGCTTGCGACGTGAGGAGTGACGTCACTACACTTTCATATATAAAAGAACCAGCCTAGCAACTGGTTTCATTGCTGTTTGCAGCACCGCTAATGGGTAGGCACCGCGTAGTTAGGAGGCGCAGCGCGAATACGACAAGCGGGAAAAGGAAAAGAAACGGTAGTCCGCACGTCCACATTCTCCTGTGCCTGAGTAGTGCTCCCGAGGCAGAATTGGAATAAAGCATTGCATACTCCCCTCAGAAGTTGTAGTGGTGCTTTTTTTGTAGTGGTGCAGAAGTTTAGTGGTGCGAGTGCTGACAGCTTCGTGCGCGCTGTGTTCTCGCCGCTTAGTTCGCGTTGAAGCGAGATGCTGCGCGAAGGTCAATCGTTCACTGCTGCGGTCCCTATCTTGAAAGCGATCGTCTTACGTGACGGACGAACGTTTTTCTTCCTCTTGGGTAGGCATAGAAATGCTTGCGCATTAAAAAAATTAGGGGCGGCTTCACACTAGTGGTGCGAAGACGAAGCAAACAGCGAAGCTGGCGGCCCCACCTAGCTTTATCTCGGTTCGGTCAAGTTTTTGCGAGGTTACGCTTCGATACCCGGGCACGTTTTGCGCAAGATCACCCCGAAATCATCGACAGCCCAAGGAGCAATGAACACTCGGTCATAAAGTGTCTGGACACTTCTGGACGCTCAAACGCTTTTGCTCGCTTTCGCGGGTTCATAACTCCGGATCCTCTGCGAATCGCCGACGTTACGCCGCCGCATCGGCAGCGCGATACTCAGGATCGAACCGAAGTCGTGTCACTCGCTCTCGAGTAGCGGCGCCGCGGCTTTCGCGCCACGCTTCCTCTTCTTCGGGAGTGACGCTCTTCTTCGGCCGCCCCATCTTCGCGGCGATGTGCTCCGCGGCGGCGACGCGGAGCTATTTATCCCGTGGGTTGGCGCAGTGATTTCACGGCTTAGTTCCGCCTCTGCGCAGCCGCGGCAACCACTCCGCACGGCGCGGTGACGTCATAGCACGGCAAAGCTAAGGCAAAGCGATGCGGCGCGCGCGATGACGTCACGGCTCACGCAGCTGTGGCGAGGCTCGGCACGGTCGGCGCAGCTGGGGCAAAGCGTTGCTAGGCAACGCATGGTGACGTCATCGCCAGGCGGAGGTTTTGCGGCGTACACTCGACGGACCATCCTCGAGCTTAAACAGCTTCGCTAGTTCACAGGGGGATGTGCCCTTTCTTCACTACATCCAGGATCGGGCCAAATTTCGGGTGTACACCACCGGACTACCTCCAACTTAAAGTGCTTTGCTGTTAAAAGTCTCAAATATATCGACAGATAAAGTGTCACTCACCGTTTGAGACGCGTAGGGAACTTGCGCGGAAACCACCGCATGCGCGGCGTCCGACGATCGCAGCCGAGCCTGCAGGCCAGTGAAAATGCGATGGTGCGCGTCGTCGGCCTCGGCCGCGGCGGCGCCGAAGGAAGGCTTCGGGTGCGGTCCCACACTCCCGGTCTCGGCGACAATGGACGGCCGGTTGCTCGGGGTCTTGGCGGGAATCACGAGTGGGGACAGCGGCGACGCCACGACCACTGGCTCTTCGACGAAGAGACTGTTGTCGAACGCCAAATGCGCTGACGGAACGACAGCGACGTCTGGAAACTCGGTGAAGGCGGTGACTATTTCGGTAGGCTCTGCACCGCGCATGCGCAACTCATTATCATAAAGACACTTTTATTTCGCATACTCGCGGACAATATTGTGCGGCAATGAAGGGAAAGCTACGGAGGCAAAGCGCGCACAAGAGCGCTTCCGAAGAGTCCCACATTTTAACAGCGGAGCTGTTTAAACCGGCCGTAAGTCCTTGATGCGTCGGAAGAAAATGTGGGCCGATCCTGGCCGTGGTGCGGAAAGGCCCAAGCGCAATGGCTCATAGTTTTGTGAACTAGTGAAGCTGAGCCTGGCTAAGTATAGCTAAGCATGGTTGGGACTACTTAAGATTAGACAGTCATCGATAGACAATCAATAGCTAATCGATAATCAATCAATAATCTATAAATTCCGGAAAATGCTGGGGATGACTTGGCAGTGCTTAGCCTAGGCCAAACACGTGGCCAATAGCTTGCGATAGCCAATCGATAGCCAATCAATAGTTAATCAATAATCGATCAATAATCAAGTTCCGGAAAATGCTGGGGATGATTGGTAGTGCTATACCTAACCCAAAAGCCAGGAATAGCTAGGTGCCCATCAGCTCCGCTGTCTCTTTAGCATGGCGCCTCCTGTGCAAGCTACGCCAGATTTTTTTAAACCGTGTTAATTTGAGGTGGGAAAGAAAAAAAGAAAAGGTAGACACTTTATTGACTAACAGATAAACCAGACAAAGCATACCTCTGAGTGTTAAAGTCGACTCATTTTGCGCTTTTTTCCTTCCGCGTATGGGCAAACGCGAAACCGTCGCACGCGGAAGTTGCGCCCATTCAGCGTCTTTTATCGAGAAACCACGAGCGCTGCATGCCCAGCTTCGCTGTTTCAAGCCTTGTGCGGCCGAGTGCAAGGTTAAGCGTTTTTTTCCCCTGAGATTAAGGCCTTTTTTCGAATAAAGCGCTGCCGCTTATTCACGATGCAGCATGAGCTAGACTGCCAGCCATCTCTACATGTTTCGTGGTCCTTTGCTCAACGACCAACAGCTACATATAAAACTATGAATTAATAACTTTCTTTCTTCGTCCTTCCCGTTGCGTTATAGCTGTAGGCGTCGTCCCCAAATGGTATAAATTCGTTCAATCATTCACTTTGATAGAGATGGACGCTTTCAAGTTATTATTGAAACTACAGAGCTACGTAGCTAATTTGTGGGCATCTTAGGAGCGATGAGTTCTGATCCGACACCACGTTTTCCAGGTTCTCTTATGTAAAGCCCTCTTGCCCTTAATGTGCAATAAATAAAATAAATAAAGTCAAAGAGCCAGGTTGGTGGCGTACGGAGAAAATCCCACCGACCACGGCACAATTGCTAGCTGTGAATTGGACCGCGCTGTTCTCATTCGCACCTGTATTCAATTTTCAATTTATTAAATTTTTCTTTCAGAACAGGAGTATTATTAATTGCGCCAATCTTCAGTGGCCAATTGGTGACACATTTATTTAACAATATTAAGAGTATGGTAACGTAGTCCCGAAATTACGTCCAATAGCAGCGTTATGGTTCTACAAATTACGGCCCATGTGTGAAGTAGCTTATAAATGGCTGCCTTAGCGTTTCCTACGTTTCTCACAAACCACTGCGTTATGACTTGTTTTTGCCATGGGTGTAGGTCGTGTATATTTAAATAACTCGATGATGGGCCAAAATTTATAATTATGCTATCACCTTCAGCCATCGCCACTGCCGTATTGGCTCAGTTGATATGGCGTTCTGATGCTGAGACTCGCACTCACGTTGAACACCCGCGGGAAAAGTGAAACCGATTCGTAAGGTGCGCTGAACACTGCACTGCCAACTCATAGGAGAAATCTGGGATTTTAGACATTGTTAAGGGGAACCAGAAAAGTTGGTCCAAGTTTAGAGAAATTTCGCATTAAGAAAGGGAAAACAGTTAAACTGTTGACGTGACGGCGTGTTTTAATTTCAGTCTTTTGCAAATTGCATTCGCTTTAGCATGCGCACTATGACTTTTGATTGTACAGCGGATCAGCGGTCTCATTTCGCCCAGTACACGACACTGCGTGTGTGCCTCAAGCCCTTTAATGAAGTACTGCTACTGCAATTTTCGCCATCCGTACCTCTAGCTGAGCTGTCGATGTCGGTGCGCTCTGAATGAAATATTTTTTGGTAACCGGATAAACAAATGTATGCTGGAAGATCAAACAAAGGAGCACGGGCAAATAACACAGTTACCTAACGCCGAGCCCGACAGTGCAACCATGGTGCTAAACAGCCGACAACGCATGAGCGTGCTAAAATTTACCGGGAATGGATCATAGGCAGAGCAACCATGGACAGAGTGTTAGTGGTCATGTGCTTGACCAAGTCTTGCTTTGGCGGAAGTTAAAAAATAAGCCACGTGACTTCGTGATTGGCTGCAGATGACGCGTAAGCGCGTGAATGTGGTGTCGCCTCGTCAGCGCGTGACATTAAAACAAAATTTTCCTATCTTTTACATTGGTGTCATGAAATGGCGCACTGTCTTGATACGGTTACATTCTGTAAGGGATGTCCAATCTTAGCAATTTGGTCTAGGTGCAAAACAAATTTGAACAACAACAAAGTACATACGTGCTAACGCCTTCTGTAAATATGCCTTCAAGCAGGAGGCTCTGTTAGCATGACGACTTGCACTGCGACAGCCTTTACACCTGGGTCCCGTACTTCAATAAGTTATTACCTTAAAACGAGCTCAGAAATAAATTTATACTTTAAAATTTGCAGTCTATTTGCATAGCACAACCAATGTTTTATTGTTAGAATAATTATGACAAATTGAACAATCACATTTTGCAAAGATGTAGGGAAATCTAGAGAAACATTTTATCCGAGTTAGGGCAAGCTACCTTCGGTGGAAAGGAATAGTGGTTCGGTGGTTGGCATCACCGCGAACACGACAGGACAGCACGTATCAATCCTGCCCGCTTCATTTCTCCCATCGCCTGCGCCGTCTTTGTTTAAGGCCGGTACAAGTGAGCGCCAACAGCCACAGTCTCAATTGCTTCTGCCGAGTGTATCCTGTGCATGAAAATTTTGCTTTCTCACCTTAGCATTTGCTATTACACAATCACTGATCTTGCGCTTTCTAAAAACCCAAGACGATGCGACCAGAGAGAGCATCATTTCCTGTGTTAATTAATTTTGTATTACCTTACTGTGAAATAACTCATTGCTGAATGAGCGCTGCAGGAACGCGCAACTTGAGCACCACGCCAAATCACGTGCGTTGTTGACGCAGGAAGGTAAGTATTGTTTATAATTGCTACGCCGCGGTGTTCCAAATAATAACACAGCTCGTTCTAGGCTGGCTGGTTGCAACCACATTAGTGTACTGCTAGAGTATTACCCAAATCTATCTCCAAGTTGTCCGTACCATAGCAGTGCAAGGCACGGGGCGTACTGATGCCGGGTTGCCGAGGCATTGTAATATAGGACTGCGCCTGGCGCACTGTGCAGATAATTTGCTTTCTCAGACACGAAGAGCGCATACGCGTTCAGTTCTCAGCAAATATATCCCCTACACGCTGATACGGGTAGAAGCTTACCTGCCGGTGCGGCGTCTTCAGACTTTTTCGAAGGAGTAGGAGACGGCTGTGCGGACAGCGACGTGATCGACAAAAGGGTCAGGGTGGCTTCGGGAACGGGCCCGGGCGAGGTCTTCGTCACCGGGCGATCGTCGTCGCTCTTGGACGACTTTGACAACGTCGTAGCCGAAGACTTGCGCCGCTTGCGAGCGCGGCGTGACGACTTCGCGGACTTGTGGCGGCCATTGGCCGAGTTTTGCGCAGAATCCATGGCGATCAGTGAACGAGGTACGCCCGGCGAACGATCTGGGCTTGGTCTGTCCTACTCGGCTTTCGCGATCTTCTTGCTTCATGCGCGTGAATAGAGCGGGACGGTGCGTGCTGGTGCTGATGATGATGAACTTTAAACGTAGCTCCAACGAACTGAAAAAAAAAATAAGGCTTCCTGGAATGACACGAAGCGAATAAAAAATCACCTCTCAAACACTCCGTAGAGATGGTTACCTAAAGAAGCTGAAACGTGCGGCCCCGCTGTTTATCACTGGGTTAATCCCGACGATACATTAAAGGCTTTCTCAATTATTGGTTACGTCTTTGCGTTTCTTAATGGTGTTACACACACGTTCAGCTGCGACGGAGAAAATGACGTCACTGACGGTATGCCGGCAGTCCGTCGTTGTCGCATTGCCGCTTGCGATTCTTCGAAAATAAATTGCTTCAAAATTAAATATGTCTGTCACGGTAAGACAATGAATGGCTCATACCCCCGTAAACGCGGTCTCCCCATTACGACGACAGAAGAGAAGTGCAATTCTACACTGGAATGATAAGCGACAACGAAGATGATGATGATGATGCCTCAATCAATGGCACAACCCACTGTGGGTGATAGGCCACGAATCGGGTGGCATTATGATCGAAATTAAAATAAATTAGTTTAGAAATAAATAAGTAATAAAAATTAAGGAAAATAAATGAATAATTGAAGATGGGAAACAAACCGATAATAAAAAAATTAAGTAGTCTATACTAAGTTAGTCAGCCTTGCGAAGATAGGAATAGTAATATGAATTTAATAATAAATTAAATACAGTAAAGGATCGACGTAAATTTTGAATAATAATATTAATAATAATATAATTGTGATTTTCTGGCACTGCTTTTTGAATTTGCTAAATCTATAATTTATTGAAGCATAAGTAAATCAATCACGGAAAAATGGGAAAATATTTATAAGGCAATCTTTTTGTGTCACAAAGAAAATTATAAATGGCTCGGCAAACATATCCTAACATCATGGCTCCAAGTGAGAGTATAACTGAACTGCTTAATGGCAGGCCTAAATTGCGAAGTGGGATTTCCACACATCGTTGTCGATGATTAGAAAACCGCCGACACGATAATAAAAAGTGATCGATGGATTCTGGTTCATTGCAGAGGTAACATAATGGGGATGCCGCCAGACCACATCTGTGCAAGTAAAAATTTTGTTGCAGAATACGGCAACGCAGCCTTGTAAATGTCACTTCGAATGGCCGGTTAGGACACCATTGTCTGTTCCAAGAATAATTTGGATGTATAAAATCTGCAGATTTTGCTAATGCGAGTCTTTTCTTCTCTTCGGTCAAAGAAAACTGCCTATATCTGGCTGCAGTGATATGCGCAGTTGCCGGCAGCACAGATATCGCCGGACCTTTTAAAGAAGCTCGTGCTAAAGAATCAGCTATTTCATTAAGTTGGATGTCTCGGTGGCCTGGTACCAATACTAAATGAACTAATAATCTTAAGTGGGGTGGAGCTAATGTGTAAAACGTGTTCAAACCTGTCGAATTTGTAGACGCGTTAAGCGCGCTGCATAGAGAAAGGGAATCTGTGACGATAACAACTTTTGTAACATTTAGCGGTAACTTTCGCAATGCAAGAACTATTGCCAGAAGTTCGGCCTGAAAAACTGATGTGTCATCTGGCAGGCGAAGTGAAAAAGACCAATCGAGGGGTGGTGAGTAAATTCCCACGCCTGCCTTCTCTTCGCACCAGGAAGCATCAGTCGCTATTACATTAATTGGGAAATGGGTCAAATAGTTTTGCAAAATAGGATTCAAATATGTTGGTGGCAGCAGTTTTGCGTTATTGTGAAAAATGTGTGCAAATTCTATTTTAAGGGACAATGTGGACCTCTAAAACGGAATGACTTCCCTAATGCGAACATTTAAAGGTGCTAATTGTGCCTGCACAAATACAAGCTGTGGGGTGTGTAACCGTGGCCACGTGGCACGAGCGCGTTCACGAGCGCGTTGGCGCCGAGGGGCGCCAACGAGCCAGCTGTGGAAGAAGACGACGACGCCCGAGCCATTACTGATGATGATAATTTCTGCGCACAGGCGACGGACGAACAAATTGGCTAGCCATATACAGCTGCGCTGTAAAAAAGGATAAAACGGAGAATATTTAACCAGTGCGCAACGGAGAAGTCGTGACAGATGAATGGACAGTTGTATTTAAAAGATTGACAAAACATTCATTGGACGATGCAGACTTAAAGGAAATTTGGCGGAAATGTAGCAGGGGCAGTTAATAAAAAGGAAATTGATATCGTAACACTGACCCATTACATTCCTGGCCAATCCCTCATAGTGGGTATCAGCTAGTCGCAGAGGACAGCCTACCGACTGACTGACGGATGTATTTTTAAATGCGAAGCATTTCTTGGCAAACAGTTGCTACTTTGACCGTATCTATCTATCTATCTATCTATCTATCTATCTATCTATCTATCTATCTATCTATCTATCTATCTATCTATCTATCTATCTATCTATCTATCTATCTATCTATCTATCTATCTATCTATCTATCTATCTATCTATCTATCTATCTATCTATCTATCTATCTATCTATCTATCTATCTATCTATCTATCTATCTATCTATCTATCTATCTATCTATCTAGCCGCCTACGACTTTGTGCTCTCATGGTTATTTAGTTAACTTGGTATGTACCAAAATTGGCATACTATGACTAGAGTATATGACGAACATAAATGACATGTCATGACATGAATATGACATGCGTGTAATGTAGGTCATGAAACAGCCGCCTACGTCTTGGTGCTCTCATGGTCGTTTCGTTAGAGCTTGGTAGGTACCAAAATTGATGTATTATGACAGGAGTGTGTGACGAACTTAGTGATATAGGTCATGACAAAAATGTTATGACATGCGTGTCACTGTAGGTCATGACAATGACCCAGCGAAAAATCATCATCATCATCAGCCTATATTTATGTCCACTGCAGGACGAAGGCCTCTCCCTGCGATCTCCAATTACCCATGTCTTGCGCTAGCGTACTCCAACTTGCGCCTGCGAATTTGTCAAGTTCATGATCCCACTAGCGAAAAATATTAACACTCAGAAGCCACTGAAATGGGTTCGGACGTGGGTAATAAGTGAAGGAAACACTACAGCATGCTGGTAGAAGTTATAGTCATGAGCATGACTCAGCAAAATGACAATGACTCAGCGAAAAAATATTAACACTCAAAAACCACTGAAATGGGTTCGGCACGTGGGCACTAAGTGAAGGGAACACTAAAGGACGATGGTAGAAGTCATAATCACGAGTATGACTAAGGCTTTCGCCCTTCTTTCACCTTCTTTCCTTAACCTTCTTTCACCAATTTTCTGCAAACCGCCCAATTCTTGGCCGATCCCCCAAGGTGGGTACATGTGCCACTTGTGCAGAGAAACAGCAACAACAACGACCGACGGACAAAAATATAATCCTAAGGCCCAAAGAGCTAAAGTACGCTTAAAGCAGTGAAATTGAATCCAAGTTTACAAGTTCGTTCGTTAGTTATGTAAGGTTTTATGGCGCAAAAGCAACTAAGGCTGCCATGCACGAGATGAAAATATGTAATTTGGTGAAAGTGCTTCAAACAACAAAGATCATTAGTTTAAAGTTTGTTTAAGAAACCTGTTTCATCTAGAAACTTAAAAACATCGTCTAGAGATGCAAGTGCGTTTTCAGCTAGGATCAGGGAGGGATGAAGTGGTGTTAGTGTTTTGTAAAGTTCTTAAAAATGTTTCTGTCTTTCTTGCTCCAACGCCGGACATGTTAATAAAATGTGATTTATAGTTAGAGATTCTTGGCATTGATTACAAACCGCTTGTTCTTCATTTTTCAATAAAAAGTTATGTGTGATATGTGTGTGTCCGTTGCGAGCGCGACGTAGAATAACTTCCATGAAACGTTCCTGGTGGTATATGACGTTTTCCACTCCTGCAGTATGGGCTTTACTATTTGTAGCTTGTTGTTAACTTGACAGCCCCAATCCATTTGACACTTTGAGGTGATCGCAGCACGGACCACCCGGACACAGTCCTTGAATGGAACATTTATTTCTGTTAGTTTTTCACAGGCTGTCATTGCTGTGCATTTGTACGCCTTTTCATTTCCCGGGATTCCAACGTGGCTTGGAACCCAACAGAGACGAATTACTTTACCATGCTTTTCACTTTTGCCGAGCATTCTCAGGATGCAGCCGAGAAGAGGTTCGCACTCTGATTTTCTATGGAGGTAATAGGGTGAACTAAGGCAATCTGTGTAAACAACTGCTTTTTCATAATCTCCTGTTACTATTTTTTCAAAGCCATAAGCAGGGCGTATACTTCGGCTGTAAAAACCGAAGCAAACTGTGGCAACCTAAGACAATTTTCCCAGTCTTTCGATGTGACTGCGCTTCCGACATGTTCATTTGTCTTGGAACCGTCAGTGTAAAACTCGGTGTAGTCATTGTTAAAAAATTAAATCATGGGGTTTTACGTGCCAGAACCACGATCTGATTATGAGGCACGCCTGTAGCTGGGGGACTCAGGAAATTTGGACCACCTGGGCTTCTAGGGTGTTTTAGCATTTCGCCCCCATCGATATGCGGCCGCCGTATCCGGGATTCGATCCCGCGACCTCGTGCTCACCAGCCCAACACGTGTACTCATTGTACTTTTCTTCTAATTCTGAGAAATCTTGAATTATTTGTTCAAGCGGTGTTTCTTTTTCTTGGGGCATGTCAGAGTAAAAAAAAAATAAAAAAAAAAATGTGCGAAATCATACCACGGGGGCAGTATGTTTTTCGGCGACCTTGAGAGCCTTGCTCGGAACATTGTAGCTTTGGCACATGCCTTCGAATCGAAGGATAAGTGGTCTCACGCTATTTGGTTAGTTGGCATAGTGTATTCTGTTTGCGGTGTAGGTAACAAGAGTGTGGCATATATGATTAGGTAGAGCTGTGATTCGAAGCACGTATGAAATTGTGAGCAAGGCTCTTCGCTGCTCCAAACAGGGTTCGTTACTGTCGGCATATAGGCGTTCTACTGGTGAGGTACTGTACGCACCAGTTGCTAAGCGCAGTCTGTGGTTGTGTGTGGGATCAAGACATTTGATGTACGACTGCCTGATGAGCCGTAAACTATGCAACCGTAGTCAAGAATGCTGCGCACGACAGAGCGATAAATACGTAACAGGCACGTTCGGTCGGCGCCCGAATGCTTACGTGATAGCACCTTGAGGATGTTAAGCCCTGTGTTTGCCTTAGTTTTTACGCTGTTAATGTGGGCGATGAAGTTAAGTTTGCTATCAAAAATGAGTCGTACGAAATTTTGTTCGTGCTAAACGGGTAACGAGCTTTGATTCAATTTGAGAGCTGGGTCCGGGTGTGACCCTCTTTTCTGTGAAAGCACGACTGCCACAGTTTTTTCTGTAGAAAAACGGAATCCATTTTTATCGGCCCGTTGCGTAAACTTTTTTATTGTTATCTGAATTTGCCTTTCGCGTGTAGACATAGGCAGGGCATGCAATTTGGAGGTCGTCGACGTATAAAGAGTACCTAATGTTGGAAGCTATAACTGAGTTTATGTCAGGAGTACGCGAAGGGTTTGCGGCCATGGGCCCAGCGCAAGGGGCGTGGGGTGGAGTCTGCGCGTGCAGTGGTTGACGCGGTGTGAAAGCAGGGTGCGTTCGAGACCTTGCGACGACGTTGGCGTACGTGAGAGGAGCAGCTATCGGATGCAGCTGATGGGGCACTGGCACAGCGTCGGCAATTTCTGCTTCGATCGCCGGCCGCATAGCGGGTGACAGGTAAGGAGCAGGACGGGGCTGGGGCTGTTGCTGAGAAAACTGCAGCAGTGAGAGCTGCCGAGCTACTTCCTCGCGTATGAACACCTGGAGCTGTGGCAGCAGTGTTGACTGGTTCGAGTGGACGGCCAGGCCTGCGAGGCTGTCGTCGTTAGTAACCAGGCGACGAGTCAAGGCCCGCTGTTTCCGGAGTTCATCGTAGCTCTGACACAGTTTGATGAGTTCCGCTACGCTGGTCGGGTTTTTTGCAAGAAGCATCTGAAAGACGTCATCGTCAATGCATTTCATGATGTGCTTGATTCTGTCAGATTCGGGCATCGAGGCATTGACGCGCTTCGAGAGGTCTAGAACGTCCTCTATGTAACTTGTGAACCACTCGCCCGGCGCCGTGGACGGCGGGGCCGTGGATGGCGAGGACGTGGACGGCGGAGGCGTGGGACGAACGGGACGAAGCATACGGGTGTGGAGTTCCAGGATGGAAGCTTGGCAGGTCGTACCCAGCACCTCCACCAATTGAAATGAGGTTTATTAGAACAGGCGTAGATGTAGATCCTTGGAACGGGCGGAACGGGCGGCTAAAACAATTACGTCGGGCAGCGCTGTGAACCGCATCTTCTGCGTCGTCTTTTGTGTAGCGAGCACGATGCTGCTGCTGTTGGTGGTTTGCATCATCTTCAAAGCATGGTGTACATCTCCTTCATGACAAGTTCATCTTCACCACGAAAAGAGTAGTGCTTAATACGCAGCCCTGTAGGACGTAATTTTTTTGGACAAAGACTCGGGACAATGGTGCCCCCAGACGGACTTGAAATGTTCGGTTTGACCGACAATCGGCCAGACAGTCCAGCCTTTTGCCGCGTATTCCTAGTGTTGCTAGATCTTGTAAAATGCGATACCTCCATGTGGTGTCGTATTGTGGTTCTAGGTCGAAAATACCGCTAGGCAGTGTTGTTTCTAAAGAAATGCCTCACGTATGGTATGTTCAAGACGAACAAGGTGGTCAGTTGTTGAGCAGCCTTTCTTGTAACCACACTGGTGGGTATCTAGTACGTTATCTGTTTCGAGCACGTATGTTAGTCTTATATTTATTATTCTTTCGTACGATTTTGCGAGGCAACTTGTTAGTGCCATAGGTCTATAGCTGCTGGGAGTATTTGGTGACTTTCCCGCTTTCAGGAAGGGAACAATAACATAATTTTTCAACTCTGCAGGCATTTTACCCGTTTCCCAGATGATATTTCTGGGACAGATGGACCAACATAGTGTAATGTTAGGACCTGGAGCGGTCGTCTTACCCGGGGAGATTACTCTGTTTATTTCATGGAGCGTTAAAGGGACATTAAAAGGTCTATCTAAACTTCCCGTTGTCGGAAGCTTTTTTTTTCTTTTTTCTGCGGACTATTTGTGTTTTATGAACGTTGCGGAATAGTTTGCTGAGCAAGATATGGGGCGCTATAAAGTAAAATGATTCGAAACTGTTTTGATTCCCATCTCCTGACGTCAAATTTACGGAACCACCGACGCAAGCATCGGGCGTTGACCCGCAGCGTTGTCTGAACAACTCAATCAAACGCTCTCCTCGTTCATAGGAGGTCACCTTTGTTCGCTTTCAAAACCAATAACGTTGTCTACACTCAGCGGTTTTTCTTATCTAATTGGCTGACAAGAGGAGAGGAGCACGCTCCAGCGGAGAGGGTTTCGATGGGGCCGAGCCAGCGCAGTGAAAATAGATAACCGCATGAAGAGGGTGGTGTTATGATCGGCTTGGAACTGCACCTGTCAAATGTGGGAATCAAGCTCGAGCGCCTTTCCCGTGACGAGATAATCCTCTTTCATCCCCGGAGCAGACGAAAACAGCGCGCTACCAAGAAGGAAGACCCGAGGGAGAGGAGGTCGCCAACTTGACCGCCCGACAGAGGTCTGACACTTCCACAAGTTCCCCGAAGGAGTCATCGGCAGGTTATGCCTGGAATCTGTATCTCTCCAATGTGGGAAGCAAGCCCCAGCGCTTTTCCCGTGACGAGATAATCCCCTTCAGCCGCGAGAGAGCTCTCACCTCTACGGAGCAGACGAAAACGGCGAGCTACCAAGAAGGAGGACCCGAGGGCGAGGAGGTCGTCAACTTGACCACCGGAGAGAGGACTTCCCCGAAGGAAACGCCGGCCACCACGAGGGGATTTAAGGCCGTCCTGGCCCCCGTGTTAATCAGAACCGCTCGAGACTCGGATAGAGTCAAAACCATGTACCAATGAAGTGAATACAATCTTTTCTATTTTTCATCATCACGATGCCCGCCTTCATCGTCGTTTCCTGATTCCTGCGGTGACGACCCACCTCACCCGGTCGAGATTATATCAGTGGTGCCGGCTTCTCCGATTGGTCCGCTTCGCCTTACTTAGCTTGCGGTGGCTGGTCGAAAATCGCGGCGGCGTGCAACGGGAGGATAAGAATGCCCCTAAAACGGATCCTCAGCAAGAAAGAGTTGGCAGCGCGATGTCGTATGCAAGGGCTCGATAGCGTTTTACTGCCACGCAAAAAGGTTTATCGTGCGCAAATAAATACATGCTCACCAACAGGTGCCAGTAGCGAGAGCCTGAGCGATCGGCGGGCAGCCATCTTCTATTCCTTTTGGAACGGGGCAGTCTGTGGCTATTCAGAAAAATTTTCAGTTTTGTTCGGCATATTAATGCATTTTTTTTCGCGTACACGTCACTTTGACGTGGCGAGTTTTCGCGGTTTTGTGAGGTCGCATGACAGACATGTGAAGTGGGCGTAGCCAGAAAACATTGGACCAATAGCAGAGGGTAATGGTGAAAAGGCGTCGAATCAGGAATGATTATTTTTCTTTTGTGCGGTTTAATCATGCATAATCAGTGTGTACACGTTATATCAGATGGGAAGCTATCGCGGTTTTTGTGACGTCGCTTGACAGACAGGCGAAGTTGGGAGTGGCCCGAAAATGTTTTGACTAATCGTGAGGCTGATTGAAGAAATTAGAATCAAAACAGTTTGGAATCATTTTACGTTATAGCGCCGATGGTGTAGATGAGCTGGCCTAATATGGCTTCGCGTGCCTAGAGTTGAGAGTATGGGGATCGTGTAGGGAGCATAGTCGCCCCTAAACTTGCGAACCTGGGGTGCTATGCAGGATGCGCCGAGTTTGGCGAAACTCGGGATCTTCACGAGCTCTGGCGACACCCCAAGATGAAAGAACAAATGGTAACAAGACAAAGCTTGTGCGTCGGCACGCCTCCAGCTTCATTGGTTTATCTAGATTCACTCTGGGTGGCTATCATCTCTTGGGCGTGGCCATATGGGCGGTCGACAAAGTGGGGCTCACGTGATCATACGGTCGGTGCATGGTCGTGCATTCTTTCACTTGTTTGTCGTTCCACTGAGTGCATTACAGGCACAAGCAAGTTACAAAATAAATGCATTTAGTACAATAATATTAGTCACATTTGTGTGAGTTATAAGCATTTTAAAGTTTACAAGATTTACACTGAATGTGTATTAGACTATTTTGTCGTTTAATACGTTTCGCGTTATACCACGAGGGTACGCTCGCCCTCCTCCTTTTTTCGTCTGGATTGGATTGGCGCGGCTCCCTACGTACTTGCGCTAGCATTTCCGAGCACTGATAGGTGTGCGCTTGGTTTTCTCACTGGGGTTTCAACAGATCGCTCGTTGATCTTTCTCTTTCCTCTGGATTGGATTGGTGCGGCTCGCTACGTGCTTGCGCTCCCATTTCCGAGCACAGATTGGTGTGCGCCTGGTTTTCACACTGGACTTTTAACAGATCGCTCGTTGCTCACGCTAAAGAAAGGCTGCGAGTAGGGTGCCTCGCGCGCGCATCGAGGCACCCCAGCTGCCCCAGCTGCGAGACGAAGTGAGCGTCGGCTAGCGCCTAACTGGTTTGCTGCGCGCTTACCGTGTAAGCACTCAGGAATGCTGTAAAGCACACATACAAGGGTCGGAAACTACGCTTTATTTTCTTTTACTTTGCGATGCACCTTCGTACTGGCAAGCGTCGAGCGATGGCTTCTAACAGCCGCAAGAAGGACTCTTTATACCGGGTAGCCCGAGTGATCCATGGTCTCTAACCAACGCAAGACAGGGTCTTTGCAGCGCACGTGGCCGTTGAGTGCCACCACATCCATCCCAAATGGGACTCCAGCATCGGTGCAGTTACCCTGTACCCATCGCTAACGAGGTGGCGTTCCACTTTTTGTCAATAACTTTCCATTTTTTCGCGTGTGAACGCCCGTGATGGGGTCCACAAAGTTCACGCTGTGGTTGACTATCTCCCAATGCAGATTGAGGCATAGCCCCGTTAGCATCCACTAAATTTGGGATACATTTGTAAGCGGCCAATTTGTCACTATGAATAATGGTCCCCGGTTGAACATTGGCTGCAATAATGGCGCCTAGCGTCGCCGCCTTTCGTCGGTAGACTTTGAAAGTCGCAACACCCCTCTGGTCGCGCAGACCATGCCGAAGACCCATGGGCCACAATCTTTAACACCACCGTAATTTTGACGACTCGGCGGAAAGTTGTCGTCCGACATTAGGCGGCCTCGATTATACTTTTGCTCGCTGCGAAGAAGGCACTCGTCAATTTGCGCTATCTACCCGGGGCCACCGAGTGGAGGTTGCGCCAGCAGCTCGTCCCTCGCGAACTTACGGCGGTAGTTCCTCTAGTCGGCGATGGCATTCTCCGATAGAGGAAACATGTCGCCGGTCATCTCCTTCAACAGCCATATGTCTACGCTTTGGCTCACGTAGTGCGTGAGCCAAACCATTTTCCGCCTGGAGAGGTGGTCGTTCGGACGGCCAAGGCCGCCCGTGTTGGCGAAGTAACTTCCTTGGCCTCCCTGCCCGTGCAGTGCAGCGGTACCGTGTAACTGCGAAAAGTGATTTCGGCAGCTGTTGCACCGGAAGGCAGCCCGGCGTCCATTCTGAGCCTTCCAATATAATGTGACCACTTCGCCTGCGCAGGTTGGTTGGTCCGGGTTGAACCCCAGGGCCGCGATATTGTAGCGATGCCTTATGACTTATTATATACTAGTCTTATCATCCACCACTCACGGCCGGCTAATCCAGTTGATAACGCGAGCGGGCTGTCGCTCTGACCACTGACAAAGCGCGATAAGCTCGAAAGGCCTTATTACCGGAAAGGCATCGCTACAAAATACCGGCTCAGGTGCTCGCAGGCGCCCCAGTACTCCGATGACGACGCCGGACCTGGCCTGGGGGTGGGGCGCGGTGGACGAGCAGCGCTTGAAACAGGAGAGCCGAAGCGATCGCACGAACTTTTCCTCCGCAGCCTAGTCACACCAGTCTGCGCTGGGAAAGCATCATTTTCCCACCACCCTATCTCCGCAGACGACGGCCTTCGCCTAACTCGTCACACAGCCAGCGCAATCACGTTTTGGAAAGGCAAAAATTACGCTAAAACTCTACGTCGGTAATGTAGGTGAACGGGTCCAGACGGTCATATTGACGCTTACTGCCGATGGATGCGATGACACAGGCTGCTGCTGCCGCCGCCATGTTCACGAGTTCAACTCGAGGGGGTTTCGCGATGTACGAGTTTGACACGAGTTCGCCTGTCAATCAAAACCATAGGTCACGCCCCGCGCGAGGCATGTAACTCTTGTGCGCGCCCATCAAGGTTGGGCCACGCCCAACTTGGAGGGATGGATGGATGGATGGATGAGGCTGAACCCTTTAAACCGGGCGGTGGCATACGCCACCTAGCCATGACTTATTTGTCGGCAACAGCGACGTGGTGCGGAACTGAGAGGCATTAACAATCTTGACCGGCGAAATAAAACACGCACAACGCACTGTCATCTGTGATGTACTGAGCACCACTATAAAAAAAAAAAACACGTCGATTTTAGCTGGCTCATGCATCTATCTCCTTAGGCTGTGATGGCCCCACAACATGGTTCATTGTCTGCATTGTAGCGACGTAGCGCACAGCAAATAATTATCGGAACGACACTGTAGCTGCTTGCAAGGCGTCGATGCGCCGCGGTGGATGAAGATCCTGAGCAGTGCGTAGTGTTTTCCAACGACAACGTATCGCAGCTGTCATTTTCGATGGCTGCTCTGTCATAAGTGATGTATCGGAGCCGCAGTGTCGCAAATACGGTCAGCGGTCAGCGCAAACACACCCAGTGCGATGGCATTTCTTTATCACAAGCACGGCACACTAAACAATTGCAACACCTTCCTGTGGTCGAAGTCTAATTTCCTAACTGCACACAAGAGCCCTCACCCGCCAAAATGCGATTGCTGCGCTGTAGTTACGGTATCCATCTGCGGTCGCTGTTAGCTCAGCAGCTGAGGCAATCGGCAAGCACATTGGAGTGAACAACGTACTCAAATTCTGCGTACATGCGCACGGAGGCACCTTCACTGGGCAAGCGGTGACAAGCGATGAATTCTATCGCTGCGCAGCACGCTCTTCGCAATGCATCGCGGATACTTCGCGCACGCAGATAAACTGGTGCATTTTCACTGTGCTGCGTCACTACGGACCCTACAATACCGCACAGCAATTTTTCAGCGACAGCCGTTGCCCCCGTCTCTATGGCTAGAGTGTCGTTTCAGTTGGTAAAGTGACGGCCTTAATAGCCGCCTCAGTAAAAGCACCTTCGGTGAAAAGCCATGCCACAGCGCTGCGTTGCCATTCCCCTAATAGACAGGGAATGGACAGATTATTGTCATGACTGACTTTATGCGTCATTATCGCATCGATTTTATCGAGAATAGCACTGCAGCGCCCCTGGCGGCTGCTCACCGTATGAATTCCCTCCTGCGTGCGACCGTCTAGAATGTATCCGCTTGTAAGCTTTCGCCTCACTGTCGCCACTCGAGGCAAAAAAGTGCAAAATTTAATAATTCACTCGATGTCCGTTTGTCATGACAAATTTATAGCATTCAAAACGAAAAGCCGATACTTTAAGAAATAAAATGTTTGTTATTTTACTTGTTGTATTTCAATGTATTCGATTGAGGGAAAGTGTAGGTGCAAGAATGCACCGCATGTGCCCTGTTCGCCTTCGACGGAGGATAGAAAGATAATTCTCGAAAGAGGAGGCCCGCCCTTGACGCGCCCGAGAAAGGCATGGCAAGCGGCTCGCGGCAAGTGTGCAGATAGACAGCGGTACAGTGACGGTATTGCTAAATTGCGATAATACGTTGATAACAATACGCGGCGCTGGCGCGTTTTGTTGCGCAGTCCTCTGTGCTTGAAGCGCGGAAGCACTGTGCTGCGCAGGGTGTGCTCATGTTGTCATACGCAGCTTTATCTCGGCATTTCTTTTTGCCTGCTGTTATTGCACGTTACTTACTATCTCCGTTCACTGACTGCCATCGAACAAACTCGGGTAAAACTCGTGCGAACGAGAAACTCGGCGCATCCTGCATAGCACCTCTGGTCTCATATTATCTAAGATGTTATTGAACTGTTCATCGATGAGATATAATTATTCCGTGAATTTCTTTCTGTTTGCGTACGGATATACCTCGCCTTCGATTTCGGTTTTTTTAATAGTAAAAGATTATCTTGTGTTAGGTGCCTTTGGAAAATACACCACGCTTTGTTCTGAAGTTATTTAGCTTCTGTGCATTCGTTCGCCCACCAGGGTTTTAGTTTTTTCCTTAAGGATCCAGAAGATGGGGAATAACCTCTTCCGCCGCCGCAACTATGCAAGCAGTAATCCTCTCATTCGCTTCATCTACGCTTAGGTCATCTAAGATCACTTTATCTAGACTGGCTTTCTTCGGTGACTCCAGTTTCCTAGATGAACGTTCCAACGGGGTGGTCTAGAAGGTAGGATAGGTAGCTTGGATGTTAGTTTTATGAATGCAGGCATATGGTCACTACCGTAGGGATGAGCTATTAGAGTCCATTGGAGATCAGTGAACAGAGATGGAGAACACAGTGCCAAATCCAGGCAACTCCTAGCTCCTGTGCTTGGGGAGCAGTACGTGACCGCACCAGTATTAAAAGGCATAGTTCGTTACTTAAGATAAATTCTTCGGTTGTTTGTCTCCTATGGTCAGTTTTATTGCTGAGCCCAGGCCGGAAACCTTCAGAGTGCTTTTATTAATAACGTTTTTTCCGTCCGTCCCCCATAGTGTATTATGGCCATTATAATCTCCCGCTATCAGAAATGGTTCCTGTAGCTGGTCTAAAATCAGTTCTAAATCTCTTACAGTGAACTGTTTGTGTGTAATGTAGTGTAGAGGGAACAGTAATGTAGAGGGAACAGGTGGTGATGGTTCTATGTGCTAAAATGGTGACAGTAGCGGCTTCTATGTGGTTATTAACGGTCACTGCTCTGGCTCGAATACCGTGTTTCACAACCACAGCCACACCGCCCGACAGCTGGTTAGCCTGAGTACGGTCGCGCCGTGCAACAGTGAAGCCTTTTGAGATATTAATGTTTTTATCACATCACATAAGTTTTTTTCCTGTAGGCACAAAGCCACAGGGGAGAAGTTACTCAGTATACCTTTTATGTAACCTAAGTTGCGTAAGAGCATATACAGTATAGACCACTTATAACGTAACCGCTTATAGTGCAGGACCGGATATAGTGCGGTCTTTTCAGACTCCCGTTAATTTTCCCATAGCACTCCATGTATACACGTATCGCTTATAGTGCAGTTGCGGGAAACGAAATACCGATTACAGTGCGGCTGCCTGGGAGAACGGAAGTCAGCGGAGACGGTGAACGCTCCCCTCAAACGGGCGCCCCAAGGAGTGCTCGATGAATAAAGAGAGAGGAAAACTAACACGAGAGGAAAACTAACAGCCGCAGTTCCCGAGGCAAGAACTGCGCCGTCACCAAACTCTCCAAGACCTCATTTTTACCCGCCTAACGAAATTGATTTATTGGTAGAAGGTATCGCCGTACGTGCACTTGTCGACACAGGAGCTGTTGTTTCTGCAATTAGCGAGAAATTGGGCCGCGATCTGAGAAAAGTGACCACCCCGCTTACCGATGTTTCCCTGCGTACGGCGACCTCGCATCACGTCAAGCCTACCGCTCAGTGCACAGCCCGTGTAATTATTCAAAATGTTATGTATGCCGTTAAGTTTGTCGTCCTTCCCCGATCATCTTACGACGTAATCCTAGGATGGGATTTTCTGTCTACTCATCAAGCCCTCGTGGACTGCACTCGTGCCGAACTCACATTGTCGACGCCGTGCCCTGACCGCGACGACCACACTCCCCCTAAAGTGTTTCCCGCGGCTGACGTCCACATCGCCCCTTTGTCCGTCGTTCTGGTACCGGTGTTTTCGCCTGCCGCCACCAACTCACCTGTTTTGTTTTCTCCATCTGCCGCTCCTGCTCGGCGCCGAAACTTTCTCCTCCCGTGGGCTGTCATCAACTTCTGCATTGGTTCTGCGGCTATCTACGTGTGCAATGTATCTGCATGTACGTCACTTCTACTACGCGGCGAGTGTCTGGGGAGCTTCGAGACTTTTGACTGCCTTTTCGAGGATGCAATGCTTGGAGATAAGGCATCACTACCGATTTGTGCAGTCGCTCCTGCCGCTGGCGCCGATGATCCTGTCGACATATTCTTAAATGCCGTCGATTCCGCCCTCACACCTGTGCAGCACAAGGAGATCGTGCAACTCCTGCAGCGTTTTCGAGCTTCCTTCGACCACAACCAGTCTTCCTTAGGTCGAACATCAGCAGTTGTTCATCGGATCGATACTGGTCAACAAGCACCATTGCGCCAGCACCCATATCGTGTGTCGACTGCAGAACGCCGTGTCCTCGATGAGCAGGTAGACGATATGCTGAAACCTGGAATAATCCAGCCCTCCAGCAGTCCCTGAGCCTCTTCAGTTGTGCTGGTAAAGAAAAAGGACGGTTCCATCAGGTTCTGCGTGGATTAACGCCGTCTTCATCGAATAACCCGCAAGGATGTGTACCCTCTACCGCGCATCGACGATGCCCTGGACTGCCTACAGGGAGCGGAATTCTCGTCCTTAGATCTGCGCTCGGGATACTGGCAGGTACCGATGGGGGAGGCCGATCGCGAACGAACGGCTTTTGTGGCGCCCGATGGCCTGTATGAGTTCACAGTCATGCCCTTCGGCCTCTGCAACGCGCCTGCTATTTTCGAGCGCATGATGGACGCGATCCTTCGAGTCCTCAAGTGGCATATTTGCCTTTGTTATTTAGACAACATTGCGGTCTTTCCCTCCGATTTTGCGTCCCATCTAACTCGCCTCGAACAAGTGCTCGCTTGCCTCTCAGCTGCAGGACTGCAACTGAACTTTAAAAAATGCCACTTCGCCGCTCGAAAGCTTACGATTCTAGGTCATGTTGTTTCGAAGGACGGTATTCTCCCTGACCATGCCAGACTTACAGCCGCTTCAGCGTTTCCCAAACCAAGTACCATGAAAGATCTCCGCAGCTTTATAGGCCTATGTTCTTATTTCCGACGCTTTATCCGCAATTTCGCTATGATCATCAACCCTTTGACCAAGCTCCTCGCTGGCAGTAATAACCTTTCGGCTTGGTCTCCTGCTTGCGACGACGCTTTCAACGAATTGTGCCGTCTCCTTACGTCGCCTCCTATACTGCGACACTTCGACCCCTCTGCACCCACTGAGATCCACACGGACGCCAGCGGTGTCGGGGTAGGCGCTATTCTTGCTCAACGGAAAGATGGGTTTGAAGAGTACGTCGTTGCCTATGCAAGCCGAACTCTCAACAAAGCCGAAGGCAACTATTCGGTGACTGAAAAAGCATGTCTTGCCATAATTTGGGCCATAGAGAAACTTCGGTCTTACGTGTACGCGCGCCCATTTGGCGTAGTGACCGACCACCACGCCCTGTGCTGGTTGTCGTCCCTGAAAGATCCAAGTGGTTGCCTCGCTCGATGGGCATTGCGCCTCCAGGAATACGACATCCGCGTCGTGTATCGATCTGGTCGGAAACATTCGGATGCAGACGCCCCTCTCCCGTTCATCCCTGCCTCCCGACCCTGTCTGCTTCACAAATACTACCTGCGACACCACCGCTCTTGCCGTCTCTGACATGCCATCTGAGCAGCGCAAGGACCCGTGGGTGGCTTCCATTCTAGACTTTCAGTCTGGCCGGACTTCTGCTCCCACTTCTCGGACATTGCGGCGGCAGGCTGAGCACTTCACCACTCGGGAATACGTGCTGTACCGCCGGAATTACATCCCCGGCGGCCGTAACAGGCTCCTCGTCATTCCCCCCACCTGCGCTCCGAAACCTGCTCTACTTTTCACGACGACCCACAATGTGGCCTCGCAGGTTTCCTGAAGACGTATTCACGTATTAGGCTTCGGTACTACTGGCGTGGCATGTATCGTTATGTTCGACAGTATGTTCGGTCATGTTCCACGTGCCAGCGACGCAAGACTCCTCCTCAACACGCCGCCGGCCCCTTATTACCTCTGCCATGCCCCGCCCGACCATTTGACCGCGTCGGCATCGACATCTACGGTCCCCTTCCCAGTACACCAGACGGTAACCGTTGGATAATCGTTGCCGTCGATCACCTCACACGGTATGCCGAAACTTCACCTCTTCCGTCGTGCACAGCAAAAGACGTTGCCACTTTCATTCTTCACAATCTCGTCCTTCGTCATGGAGCTCCTGGAGAGTTGCTGAGTGACCGTGGTCGTGTGTTCCTCTCCGACGTCATCGCAACATTGCTTCGTGAATGCCGTGTCGTTCACCGCACCAACAGTGCCTATCACCCACAGACCAACGGGATGACAGAACGTTTTAACCGCACCCTGGGCGACATGCTTGCTATGTACGTCTCGTCAGATCACTCCAATTGGGACCGAGTGCTACCTTTTGTTACGTACGCTTATAACACCGCCATTCAAAACACCACTGGATTCTCCCCTTTCTTTCTCCTTCACGGACGCGAACCTTCTTGTACCATGGACACTATTCTTTTATACCGACCCGACGCCTCCGAGTCCACGACTCTATCTCAAGCAGCTACATACGCTGAAGAATGCCGCCAACTTGCACGTTCATTCACATCACAAGACCAGTGGCGCCAGAAGCAACACCACGATGCCTCCGCTACTACTACGTGCTACGCTCCTGGCTCGCTAGTCTGGCTGCGTGTCCCGTCCACTACACCTGGCCTTTCAACGAAGCTGGTCTCCAAGTACCAGGGTCCATATCGTGTGCTACAACAAACATATCCGGTGAACTATCTCATCGAGCCGTTAGAACCCTCTTCTGACCATCGTCGTCGCGGCCAAGAAATTGTGCACGTGTCCAGACTCAAGCAGTGCTACGATCCCCCTGTCTTTTTTTGCCCCTAGGTCGCCAGGATGGCTCCTTATTCCGCGGGGGGTAATTGTACTGAAGGCGAATGACTGCGCTTCGATGTCTGGGAAAAGAAGACGACGATGAGTGTGGTTGTTGTTGACGCTCTAGCTCGCGCTCGCCAGTAACCAGACCTGCGCCTGTCGGTTAGCCTTCTGCAACGCCACGTCCAGGCCTGCTTCAAGACCAAAACCCCCATTTTAATATATATATATATATATATATATATATATATATATATATATATATATAGGATGGAATGAAACTAAGAGGTGAAAGGCAGGGATGTTAACCAGTCAAGAGTCTGGGTGGCTACCACCCTACGCTGGGGGTAGGGGGTGCATGGGTGTACGTTAAAGAACCACAATTTTTTCGACACGCGGCTAAGGATAGCGATCGGTGTCTAGCCTCCGGCCGGTACTCTGTTGAACTGGAGAAACGATGTCAACCGCTCGTCGTGGGAAATACAGTCGCTTGCTAAGCACTCAGTGGAGGCCAAGAATTATCTAAAATTGACTTGAACAGGTCCTATCAGCAGGTCGTGCTTGCGGAATCGGCGTGTTGTATTCTGGAGATCAATACGCAGAAGGGACTATTCGCAGTAAACCGGCTGCCTGTCGGCGTGTCCTCGGCTCCTGGCATTTTTCAACGAATTATGGACACAATTAATGCTCAAGCATCGGTGTTGCATGTTATTTGGACGATATTCTAGTGACAGGAAAGACAAGCACGGCACACCATCAGAACTTAGAAGCGGCTCTAAGCCGGCTGAGTACCAGAGGAGCGCGAATCAAGGCTGACAAATGTACTTTCTTCCAGAAGTAGTTGACCTATTTGCGGCGCAAACTGAGCGCAGGTGGCATACATCCCACAAGGGGAAAGACGGATGCCATTGTAGCCGCGCCAGCACCAGAGAACAAGCAGCAGCTTCGTTTTTTGCTTGTAGCAGTAAACTATTACGGTAAAGTACTGCCTCGGCTGGCCACGCTGGCCCATCCCCTGTACAAGCTACTGCGTGAAGACTAGACATGGGCATGGACGAGTAAGTACCAAAGATCATTTGACGGCATCAAGGCTGCGCTAGAGTCCATGGAGGTCCTGGCCCACTATAACCCACAAAGACCACTTCAAATGGCTTGCTACGCATCACATTACGGGGTAGGCGCCGTGCTTTCGCACATTTTTGCTGATGGCAGGAGTCGTCTTGTTGCTTATGCTTCTAGGACGTTGTCCGATGCAGAGTAGAAATATAGCCAGATAGAGAAAGAAGCGCTATCAGTCATCTTCGGTGTTAAGTTTCACTAGCTTTACGGACGCTCTTTCACACTAATAACAGATCATAGACCGCTGCAAACTATCTTGGGATCAAAGTCTGGCATACCAACATTGGCAGCAGCACGACTTCAACGTTGGGCTGTTGTGTTGTCTGCCTATACATACCCCTTGAAGTTTCGACTGGCAAACGAAAACGTAGAGGCTTACTGCTTCTACTCGCTACGTTTGCAATCGATGCGGGTCACAAACAAAGACATTGCACGCGCAACCTCACAAGACCAACTTCTTTGCAGAGTATTCGAGCTCACAAGTACGGCGTTGCCTAGCTTTTTGGACGACGTGGATCTCAAGCCGTTCTTTGACAGGCGGACGCAGCTGACCACGCATCAAGGCTGCCTCCTTTGGAGAATGCGTGCAATGGTGCCTTCATAGCTGAGGTCCCTGGTTCTGCCAGAATTGGCCCGCAGCTACGTTTGGTGGCCTTCTATTGACGCTGACCTCGAGTATCACGTGAAAGAATTCAAACATTGCCAGGAACAGCGTAGTGCCCCTAACAATGCCCCTTTGCACCCGTGGTAGTGGCCGACAGCTTCTTGGAAGCCAGTGCACATTGATTTTGCAGGGCCTTTCTGGCAGACCATGTGTTTAGTTGCAGTTTACGCTCATTCTAAATGGCCAGAAGTCTGCATGATGAAGAACACAACCAGCAAGGCAACTATCAATCGCCTTCGCGAAATGTTTTGCCGTTTCGGTTACCCGACAACAATCGTATGCGACAATGGGCCACAAGTTACGTCAGCAGAGTTCAAGACTTTTGTTGAAGAGATAGGCGCACGTCATGCATAGGTCGGCGCACTCACTCATGAGTGCACTCACTCACACTCACTCGTACTCATTTCAAAGGCGTGAGTGCGAGTGAGGGTGAGTGCCAGTGAGTGTGAGTGCAGGTGAGTGCGAGTGCGAGTGAGTGCCAGTGAGTGTGAGTGCAGGTGAGTGCGAGTGCGAGTGAGTGCCAGTAAGTGTGAGTGCAGGTGAGTGCGAGTGCGAGTGAGTGGCAGTGAGTGTGAGTGCAGGTGAGTGCGAGTGCGAGTGAGTGCCAGTGAGTGTGAGTGCAGGTGAGTGCGAGTGAGTGCCAGTGAATGTGAGTGCAGGTGAGTGCCAGTGCGAGTGAGTGCCAGTAAGTGTGAGTAGAGGTGAGTGCGAGTGCGGGTGAGTGCCAGTGAGTGTGAGTTTAGGTGAGTGCGAGTGCGAGTGAGTACCAGTGAGTGTGAGTGCAGGTGAGTGCGAGTGCGAGTGAGTGCCAGTGAGTGTGAGTGGAGATGAGTGCGAGTGCCAGTGGGTGTCTGTGAGTGTGAGTGGAGGTGAGTGCGAGTGAGTGTCAGTGAGAGTGAGTGCAGGTGAGTGCGAGTGCGAATGAGTGCCTGTGAGTGTGAGTGGAGATGAGTGCGAGTGCGAGTGAGTGTCTGTGAGTGTGAGTGGAGGTGAGTTCCAGTGCGAGTGAGTGCCAGTGAGTGTCACTGGAAGTGAGTGCGAGTGCGAGTGAGTGCTGTGAGTGTGAATGGAGGTGAGTGTGAACGTGAGTGAGTGCGGGGCCTGGAAAAAATTATGGTGAGTGAATGTGAGTGAGTATTCTCCCACACTGCCAACCTGTTACGTCATGTCACAACAGCGCCTTATCACCCAAGTTCGAATGGCTTGGCAGAACGTTTTGTTTAATCCCTATAGAAGGGACTAAAGAAAGAACCAAACTTGGGAAACCTGCAGGGCAACCTTCACAATTTGTTACTAGCTTGTCGTAATACACCTTATGCTACTATGAAGGAAGCGCCGGCCAACTTAATGTTCGATTGCTGCCTTCGTTCCAAACTGGACATTCTCAAACCGACCGGAGAAGAGCTAGTTCAGCACCAGCAATTTATTCAGTCCAGCCAACACAGCTCTACGGCTCTGTGGGAGACTATGTTTTTGTTCGAAATTACAGGGGACCACCGAGATGGCTTTCAGTACTGTGGTACCGCAGAAAGGACTTGTTTTCAATGCCGTCAAGGTGCACACGCCACGGGGCTTTAGTGGCATCGTAACTAAGATCGACTTCTCCAGGGTATAGGTGGCGTCTCCAAGGGCGAAGAGAACAAATACACGTTCTGAGAGTTCTCGGACACACCTGTGGAGCCGACTACAGCATCGTTTTATCTATTGAACGTTTTATGTATTCCAGTGTTTTAGTAGCTTTGCAACTAGATATTTACAGGTGAAAAGTGGCGCGGCAAAGCGGCGTAACAGTCGACCTGATCAAATATCAAGGCGATATTGCACTCCACAATATTATGCAGATCGAGCGCACATCCTAGAGCATGTTACACTTAAGCGCGCAAATAAAAGCTGCAGAACTAACCGCGATGCGTACAAATGCGTTCTTTCATTCTGTGCAACATGTAATCTCGTACAGCAGTGATAACTCCACCGCAAATGTCACAGCTTCTATATAATTTGGGTGAAATTGGTACACGCATGAAAATACATTCAACACTTCTATACTCCTTGTGTAACAGTGGGGTATACCAATTCTGGAGGATTGTAATGTGGAGAAAGGAGAGAGAGAGAGAGAGAGAGAGAGAGAGAGAGAGAGGAACTTTAATAACAGTATAGTGGAGAGGTTGGCCTGAGTGAAGTGCCTCTGGCCTGCTACTCCATGCTGGGGAAAAGGTTTGGGAGGGCGACAGAGATAGGACATAAAGTGGAAAAATCTGGAGAAAGATGCTCGGCAATGGATCACATCCACGTCATAAAAGAGGTAATTGAGAGGTCTGCGGATATAACCGAGCTTTCTTTAAGGCATTCGTAGATTACCTAAAAAGTCTTCGATTCTGTAGAGATACCAACATACCTGGACCTCATAGAGTAGATAGTGCAGACGTGATTAACTTAAGCATCTTCACAAATACCTCACCTACAATATGTGTTTACAAGCAAAGCAGTATAATATCTTGCTGAAAAAAGTACTCAAGCTTTCACATTGGGGAAGATAATGTCTAAGGATCCAAGGGGAGCATCTAACAGCCTGTGGTTTGCAGGTGACGCGGTCCTATTTAGCAACGCTGGCGATGGCTCACAATGAATTACTGACGACAACACAAGGCTAAGCCTAAGGTTAGATTTGAGGCTTTATATGCAAAGTACGAATATAATATTGTCACGGCTCACTGGAGACAAGAGCGAAGAGCGGTATTTAATTGAGGCAATGAGGACAAAGCGCTCAGTTCAAAACTTCGTCTTCTCTAGCACCTCGCTTGCAAGCTCGAGGTCGTTGTCTTTGTCGTCAGCGTGGTTGGGCACAGATAGCGTCGCGGCATTTGCCCCCTCCATAAGGAGCATCGACCCGATTCTCGGCGGGTAGCACCCGGTGATCAGCAAACCAGAGAGTACCCGTGTCATTCAGAAACATAGGGTTTCATGCGCACCACGTGCACAGTCTCAGGCAGGTTCATACGGCGCCTCGAGCAGGATGGGCTGTCAGGAACAACTTCATAGTTGACGTCGCTAAGGCGTCGTAGAACCTTGTATGGTCCGAAGTATCGGCGTAGAAGTTTCTCCGCGAGGCCCCGGCGGCGTACGGGAGTCCAAACCCAGACTCTTTGGCCGGGATGGTAGACGACGCATCGATGGTGTTGATTGTAACGTCGAGCATCTCGCTCTTGCTGGCCAGTTATGCGAACGCGCGCGAGCTGTCTTGCTTCTTCGGCGCGCGCTGTAAAATCTGCGGCGTCAGTCTCGGAATCGCTGGAATCATGAGGCAGCATAGCATCCAGCATTGTAGTCACTTCTCGACCGTGGAGGAGACTGAATGGTGTCATTTTTGTTGTTTCTTGGCGAGCCGTGTTATAAGCGAACGTGACGTAGGGTAATATTAGGTCCCAGTTCTTGTGGTCCACATCGACATACATGCACAGCATGTCTGCGAGAGTCTTGTTGAGGCGCTCCGTAAGTCCATTGCTTTGCGGGTGATAGGCTGTCGTCCTTCTATGTGCCGTGCCACTGAGCGTTAGTACAGTTCGCAAAAGTTCAGCCGTGAACGTGGTTCCCCTGTCGGTTACGATGACCGCTGGAGCACCGTGCCTCAGGACGACGTTTTCAATGAAGAACTGTGCGGCCTCGGCTGCTGTGCTGCTCGGAAGTGCCTTGGTTTCTGCATATCGCGTAAGGTAGTCTGTCGCAACTATGATCCACTTATTTCCGGCGGCAGATATTGGGAATGGGCCCAAAAGGTCCATCCCAATTTGTGCAAACGGCGTTTCCGGCACTGGAACAGGATGTAATAGTCCGGCAGGTTTCGCAGGTGGTACTTTTCGTCGCTGGCAGTCAAGGCACGTTCGAACGTAGTGCTTCACCTGTGCTGCAAGCCGTGGCCAGTAGTACTTCTCTTTGATCCGCGCTAATGTTCTTGTGTACCCGAGGTGGCCTGAGGTAGCTTCATCGTGACAGGCCTGCAATATTTCATTGCGGAGAGTTTTAGGGACGACAAGTAGATATCTGTTCCCTGTTGAAGAGAAGCTCTTTCTAAAAAGAACACTGTTGCGTATGCAGAATGATGACAGGTCCCTTGAGAACAATCCAGGCTTGTTTGTGGTGCGGCCTTCTAAGAAATCAATTACAGAAGCGAGCTCCTGGTCCTCTTGTTGTTGTTGAGAGATGGTGGCCGCATCAACAACTCCTAAAAAGCGTATGGATACTTCATCATCTCCGCCTGACGACTCGATCGGCGATCTGGAAAGGCAGTCAGCATCTAAGTGCTGCCGTCCCGATTTATAGACCACTGTCATGTCGTACTCTTGAAGCCGTAGGGCCCAGCGTGCCAAACGTGCAGATGGATCTTTCATGTTGGTCAACCAACAGAGAGAATGGTGGTCACTTATGACTTGAAATGGGCGGCCGTATATGTACGGGCGGAACTTGGTAACTGCCCATACTACAGCCAAGCATTCCTTCTCTGTGGTGGAGTAGTTCGATTCGGCACGTGACAGTGTTCTACTCGCGTAAGCGATGACTCGCTCAGCGCCGTCTTGCCGCTGAACAAGGACGGCGCCTAGACCCACGTTGCTGGCGTCGGTGTGGATCATGGTGGGCGCATCCACGTCAAAGTGGGCAAGAACAGGTGGAGTTTGTAGACGGTGCTGCAACTCGTTAAATGCCGCCTCCTGCTCCTCGCCCCACACAAACGCGACATCTTCTCTGGTTAGGCAAGTCAGCGGTGAGGCGATGCGTGCAAAACCCGCAATAAATCGCCGGTAATATGCGCATAGGCCCAGGAAGCGTCTGACTGCCTTCTTGTCCGTAGGCCTTGAAAACTTTGCGACAGCTGCGATTTTCTCAGGATCAGGTCTGACACCTGTGTGGCTTACAACGTGACCCAAAAACTGCAGTTCTTCATAGCCAAAGTGACACTTTTCAGGTTTTAAAGTAAGCCCAGCGGACCGTATGGCTTGAAGAACTAACCGTAGCCGTCTGAGATGTTCATCAAATGTGGCAGAATAAACAATCACATCGTCTAGGTACACTAAGCAAGTCTTCCACTTAAGGTCAGAGAGAACGGTATCCATTAGCCTTTGGAACGTGGCTGGGGCGGAGCACAAACCAAAAGGGAGAACTTTGAATTCATAGAGCCCATCAGGCGTCACAAAAGCAGTCTTTTCGCGATCCCGTTCATCGACCTCTATTTGCCAGTACCCACTCTTTAAGTCCATTGACGAGAAGTACCGAGCATGCCGTAGCCTGTCGAGGGAATCGTCGATGCGTGGTAAGGGATACACATCTTTTTTCGTAATCCGATTGAGCTTGCGATAATCGATACAAAACCGCAGGCTACCATCCTTCTTCTTAACGAGTACCACGGGTGACGCCCAAGGACTTTTTGACGGCTGGATGACATCATCTTCTAGCATTTTCTTGACTTGCTGCTGTATTGCTTCACGCTCTTTCTCAGCCACGCGATACGGATGCTGCCGGATGGGTATTGCTGTTTCCTCCGTAATAATGCGGTGTTTTGTCAGTGGTGTTTGACGCACTCGGGACGTTGTAGAAAAGCAGTCCTTAAAATGGTCAAGCAGTTCCCTGAGACTTTGTTTCTGTTGCGGCGCTAAACCTGGGTCAACGTCGACGACGGGTGCATGTGGCATCGTATCGGTGGTTGATTCCTCTTTGACAGCAAAGCAGTATTGAACGTGGTCAATTTCGTCAAAGTATGCCACAGCGGTGCCTTTACTGATGTGCCGGCGTTCATTAGTAAAATTTGTCAGTAGTACCTCTGTGCAACCACCGATTAGGCTGACGATACCCCGAGCGATAGCAACACCTTGATGGAACAGAAGTGCAGTTAATTGTTCGGCTACACCGTCCTTGTCAAACTGTTCTCCGCAATTGACGGAGACAAGACTGCATGATAGTGGTGGTATGCAGACGTCGTCGTCGGTGACACGTAACGATGTACGTTGGCGCTCGTCGTCGTGGCTCGTGTCTATACTGTTCGATAAGGTGATCTCGCCATCCCGTATGTTAACCACGGCGCCGTACTCCCGCAAGAAGTCCATTCCAAGGATGAGTGATCTGCAGCACTCTTTTAAAATCATAAAAGAGGCGACAAAAGCTGTATTTCCTATCTGGAGTCGTGCAGTACATTTTCCTGTAGGTGTCATTATCTGGCCCCCGGCATTTCGAATATGAGGGCCCGTCCATTGCGTTTTGACTTTCTTAAGCCGGTCTGCCAACTGCTCACTCATTATCGAAAAGTCTGCGCCAGTATGAACCAAAGCCGTCACGTCGTGTCCATCAATCGTTAAGAGTAGGTCGGCACTCACAAATTCGTCGGTGTTCCGTTTCTCCGGGTTGCTCTGCTCCTTGCTCAGTAATGGGGGATTTTCGGCGGTTCGACGACTTGCAACCTTCCCCCCGGAGGTCGCTGATTTCAGTTTCCCCGCCGTGGGCTTGGAGAGCGGCCTCTTACCACGTCGGCGAAACTGCGACGGTCCGGCGAAGAATAGCGTAACGGAGACGGCGAGCGCGACCGGAGATTAGCTGAGCTGCCTTGTTCCCGAGTGATGCTGTCGTCGAAGCGTGCATTTCTCTCTGGAAACTGTCGCGGAGTAGCCGGTGACATTTCCTGGATGCCACCCTGGCGATGAGGGCAAAAACGATAAATGTGCCCTGGTTCGCCACAGTGAAAACACAATGGTCGGCGATCAGCAGTGCGCCATGCGTCGGTCCTGCGAAGCTGGGGTCGCCTGAAATGCTCTCTCTGTATCCAGGCAGCAGTAGGTGGCTGCTGGTGGTACTGCTGTACTGGCACGGTAGAAAGAGGGCGACGGACAGCGTCTGCGTAGCTCACGTGGCTCGTAGCGTGGCTCGAAGCGTGGCTCGTAGCGTGGCTCGAAGCGTGGCTCGAAGCGCGGCTCGGGACACGGTTCAGGGAGTGGCTCAGGAGATGCAAATGCTTGCCGGATTTCTTGGCGGACAACTTCAGCGACCGAAGCAACAGTAAACTCCTTCGGTGTCGCAGTTTGCTTCGCAATCTCCTCGCGAACAATGTCTCTGATCAGCTGACGCAGCGAGGTCTCGTCGGTCACTGCCAGAACTGCGGCTCCTGCAGGTGCATCGTTAGTTAGGCGTTCGTTTTGCCGGCTACGCTGCTGGAGCGCCCGCTCAATTGCTGTGGCTTCCTTAATAAATTCTTCCACTGTTGTAGGCGGGTTTCGCACGAGACCAGCGAATAGCTGTTCTTTGACGCCGCGCATGAGATGGCTCAGCTTCTTCGAATCAGGCATGTTGGGATCCGCGCGGCGAAACAAACGAGACATGTCCTCGGCAAACATGGAGACACTTTCGTTGAGTTTCTGAATGCGCAACTCGAGAAGGCGTTGTGCATTATCTCGGCGATCAGTGCTTCCGAAGGTATCAATTAGCCGACGGCAAAATTCGTCCCACGTAGTCAAATGTGCCTCGCGGTTTTGAAACCACGTCCTTGCGCTACCGTCAAGAGCGAAGTACACATTGGAAAGCTTCTGGTCTGGACGCCACTGATTGACCCTAGCCACGCGTTCGTACTGGTCCAGCCAGTCTTCGGCGTCTTCATACGTGTCACCGCGGAAGCTTTTGGGGACTAGATTGTTCTGAACAGTCACCTGTGTTGTACTTGCAAGCGCCATTTCCTGAGTCGGTGCGGTCGCTGACAAACTTCCTTGCAAGGGACCGAATTCCGGGCACAGACCTTGCAGGCGGCGGCTTGCGCGGTGCACAGGTGTCTCGATGCGTGGATGATGTCTTGAAGGGCTGGATGCAGGGCTACTCGCCGGAGTCGTCCCAATCATTAGGCGAGGATGCGATACCCAGCACTTCCACCAGTGTCACGGCTCACTGGAGACAAGAGCGAAGAGCGGTATTTAATTGAGGATGATGATGATGATGATGATGCCTCAATACTTGGCACAACCCACTGAGGGGGATAGGCCACGAACCGGGTGGTATTATGATAGAAATTTGAAATAAATTAATTTATAAATACATAAGTATAAGAATAAAAATAAATGAGTAATTCAAAATGAGAAATAAAGCAATAATAAAAGAATTTAGTAGTGTTTACTAAGTTAGTCAGCCTTGCCTGAATAGGAATAGTAATATGAATTTAATAATAAATTAAATACAGCAAAGGAAATACGTAGATTTTGAATAATAATAATAATAATAACATAATTGTGGTTTTATGACTTTACTTTTTGAATTTGCTAAAGCTATAATTTATTGAAGGATAAATAAAGCAATCGCGTAACAATGGGAAAATATTAATAAGGCAATCTTTTTGTGTCACATAAAAAGTTATAAATGGCTCGGCAAACATTCCCGTGGCCATATCCTAACACCGTGGCTCCAAGTGAGAGTAAAACTGAACTGCTTAACGGCAGTCCTAGATTACGAAGTGGGATTTCTAAACATCGTTGTCGATGATTAGAAAACCGCCGACAGGATAGTAAAAAGTGATCAATAGATTCTGGTTCGTTGCAGAGGTAGCATAATGGTGATGCCGCCAGACCACATCTGTGCAAGTAAAAATTTAGTTGTGGAATACGGCAACGCAGTCTTGTCAGTGTTACTTCGAATTGCCGGTTGGGACACCACTGTCGATTCCAAGAATAATTTAGATGTATAAAGTCTGTTGATTTTGCTAGTGCGAGGCTTTTCTTGTCTTCAGTCAAAGCAAACTGCCTATATCTGGCTGCAGTGATATACGCAGTTGCCGGCAGCACAGATATCGCCGGACCCTTTAAAGAAGCTCGTGCTAAAGAATCAGCTATTTCATTAAGTTGGATGTCTCGGTGGCCTGGTACCCATACTAAATGAACTAACTTTAAGTGGGGAGGAGCTAATGTATAAAACGTGTTTAAAGCTGTCAAATTTGTAGATGCGTTAAGCGCGCTGCATACAGAAAGTGAATCTGTGACAATAATAACTTTTGTAACATATAGCGGTAACTTTCTCAATGCAAGAATTATTGCCAGAAGTTCGGCCTGAAAAACTGGTGTGTAATCTGGCAGGCGAAGTGAAAAAGACCAATCGAGGGATGGTGAGTATATTCCCACGCCTGCCTTCTCTTCACACGAGGAAGCATCAGTCGCTATTACATTTATTGAGAAATGGGCCAAATAATCTTGCAAAAGGGCATTCAAATATGTTGGTGGCAGCAGTTTTGCGTTATTGGGGAAAATATCCGCAAATTCTATTTTAAAGGACAATTTGGAGCTATCTAACGGAATGATTTCCCTAATGTGAACATTTAAAGGTGCTAATTGTTCCTGCACAAATACAACCTGTGGGGTATGTAACCGAGGCCACGTGATCTCAAAAAATGAATTTGGTTCACTAATAAATATATATTCTGTACGTCTAAGAGGCGACTCATAAGCCCTTAAGTAGGTTTGAACCGTAAGCATGCAGAATCTCGTGTGAAGAGAAGGTAAGCGCGCTTCCTGGTATAACACGTTATTAGCAACGAATTTAGGCAGGCCTAAACATATTCGAAGAGCTTCTCTCTCTAAAAGAACAAGTGGTCTTATTTTATATTTTGCACCTCCGGAAAACAAAACACATCCAAATTCTATAATCGGTCGTACATACATACGGTAGATCATAATTAATGTGTCACTTCGCATACCAGATCGCCGGTTACTGATTCTACGTAATAAACCTACAGCTCGTGTCCCTTTCGTTGCAATATTTTCTATGTGAGAACGCCAGCTAAGTTTTTCATCATATGTGATACCCAGGTACTTAAGCGACTCTACTTGTGGAATTATTCTCTGATCACATACTAAAGATAAATGTATCGGCCCGGAAAGCGGAAAGACAAGGACTGCACTTTTGTTTACGTTTAGAGACAGGTGAAGAGTGTGAAGCCACGTCTCTAGCATACTGAGGTATGTTTGCAAGGACAGATAAAGGGAATTGATGTCTCTTGCTGTCGCGAAAAATGCGATGTCGTCTGCATAGACATAGAGATGAACTTCCCGGCTCAGTGGAACTGAACTCATCAAAAGGTTAAATAGGACAGGAGACAGAACAGCCCCCTGGGGCACCCCTCTTGTCTGATCGAATTTTGTTGAAGAAACGCCGTTTTGAAAACAATAAAATTTTCTATTTCTTAGAAATGCAAAAATCCATGTCGTTATATATCTCGGAAAATTGTAGGACTGTAATCTGTCCAGTAGTAGTGGGTATTCGACACTGTCATAAGCTTTCGCCACGTCAAGAGTCACTAAAGCACTCAATTCTTTTCTATTTCTAGCAAGTTGGATACGGCTTTCCAAGTCGACATGCGCACACCAAATAGAGAGACCAGGACGGAAACCTATTTGACTTGGGCTCAGTAACGAATTTTTAGATATATGATCGATCATGTGATCATATAGAACTCTTTCAATAAGTTTTACCATATTTGAGGTAAGAGAAATAGGTCGAATATTGTCAAGATTGTAGCCAGCTCCTTGTTTTTTAAGTAGCGGAATTATTTTGGCTGTCCTCCATTCTTGAGGAATCCAAGCATTTTTTAGAGAATAATTCACGGTGTTTAGAAGTTCCTCAGGAGACATTGCAAACAAAATTTTTAACATGGCATTGGAAATGCCATCAGGACCTGGTGCTGAGGCAGGCAAAGATCTAACGATATTGGAAAGCTCCGACACTGTGACTTCCACAAAGTCATCCGCGATGGGAGGTCTTAATTGTCGATTCGGCAAACGTGATGTTAAGCGTTGAGCTAATCCCTTTCCTATGAATTCTAATGAAGCAGCTGTCTCACGTGGTGAAAGAATTATCGATGTAGTATTCGCTGATGTCGGTATGAACTTTCTATACCGAAGGAATCTGAACAGTGCTTTTTTGTTGTTAGGCTTAGAGAGGAATTCATGATGTTTTTTATCATATTCGTCTTTGGCATTCGATACAGTTCTTTTGAATGTGGCAGCTGCAAACTTATAATCACTCCAGTTACTCGGAGACTGATTGTAAAGTAGTTTTTTCCAAGCGGCTTTTCGTCTTCTATAATCCCGCGTGCACTCCGAATTCCACCAAGGAGAGTGAGTACGTTTATCTTTGTTAATATTGAACTGAGATCTTTTATATGAACATTTTAATACCGCGCAAAGACTCATGGCTTTGATGTCATCCGGCACCGTTATCTGGGAGTTGAGGGTCGCTTTTAATACACTCTGAAATTTCTGGTAATTGACAAAAATTCGCGCCGGAGACTCTAAAGAAGTAAGATGGCACAGAATATCAAATCTAATGGGTAGATGGTCACTGTTTGAAGCAGAGTCGACTGTAGACCAGGAAGTCACGCACATCCCCGCGCTGGCAAATGTTAGATCCAATGCTGATTTATAACGGCCTTGAATAAACGTAACTGTTTTCGTGTTTAAGCAACAAAAATTTTGATTAATTGCCCAGTCCGATAATCTTTTTCCACATGAGTCTGTTCGGAAACCCCAAGCCACATGGTGTGAATTAAAGTCTCCCGCTATCACAATTTCTTTCCTACAAGATTTGACAACGTTATTAAGGTATCGAATATCTTGAACACCTGCAGGAAAATATGTATTAACTAAAGAAAACGGAGAACAACCAGGAATAGTTACATCTATTGCTAGTATCTCGCACTCCGTAGACATATACTGATATGATATTGTTGCCTTGTGGCATATTTTATTTGTTATCAGGAAAGCGAGTCCTCCACCTCTGGATGGACGGTCCAATCGAAATAAACGGTAGTTTCTTATGTGGAAATCTTGGCCATGTGATAGCCAAGTCTCCTGCAAAAGAATAATGTCGGGAGAAAATTGAGAACAAAAATATACTAAATCTGTGGCTGCAGAAATAATGGAACGGCAGTTCCACTGTAATACCTTTAAAACACCTATGATGAATTAATGCCTACTGTAGAAATCACTTGCTCTAATAGACTGTCTTTTAAAAAATCTTTCTTCGAAAGACTGTCTTTACCGTGTTTTGCGGGTTTTGATTTATGGATAGAACTTGAAGAATTGGGGTTAGCATCGGATTTAGAAATGTTATCTTTAACAATTTTTTTGGTTTTGGAGTGCGGGACAGAGGTGGATGTATTATCATTAGGTGATCTTGTGCGTTTAAGCGTCGGAAGATCCATTTCTACGTCCTGGTTGTTTTCCGATACTGATCCAGAGAAGCATCCGTTGTCGGTCTGCTGAGTTGAAGTTGATGGTCTTGCATTTTTAGTGCTTTCTGCAATGACTGGCGAGGGATCTATTAGGTGCCCAGCGTTCGATGTAATGGGATTTGTAGGAATCTGCGAGCTAGTGTTAGGGCTCGTTACAGAACTGAAAAGCTGAATCATTTGTGATGTCATCACATGAGCTAGAGTCTCCGATAGGTTTGATGTTAGTCGTTCCATAGCCTTTGAGAGCGCTTTTTCGACAGCTATCGCAATAGCATCGGAAAGGGTCGAGTCTGCAACCATTTGTTGACGGGCTGTCACTCCTGCATATCCCTTAGATCTTCCCTGGACCTCAGCAACAGCATCACGGCGTGAGCAACGTCTCCTTTCAATTACTTCCAGGATTTGAAGTTCCTGTGTTCTCGCAGGACAGTTCGAGTAGTTAGCGGGGTGACCACCACTACAGAGACAGCATTTCTCTTCTTCGGATGAACAATCAGTGAAATTGTGGTTGTCACCGCAATTACGGCAACGTGGCGCAGATCTGCAGCCCCTCACGTTGTGACCGAATCGCCAACAGTTGGCGCATTGTAGAATGCGTGGAGCTAGAGCTTCAACCTTATATATAAGGGGCCAGACCTTGATTTCTGTCGGTCGCAATGTACCAGCACATGTGATTATCACTGACTCAGTTGGAGTCTTCTTATTATCAATCACTCGGCTACACCGGTAAACGGAGATGACCCCAGCCACCGAAAACATCTCTAAAATCTCTTCAGGGGTTAAACTGACGTCTACACCTCGTACAATGCCTCTAGAGCATGCAAGATGTGGTGGGACGAAACATCTCACCGGATGTGAAGCGAATGTTGGGCAATTGAGCAGTTCCTTGGCACAGTTGTGGTCTGGCGAGCAACATAAAATACCTCCCTTGCCGAACTGGCGGACCTCAGTGATCTGTCGGTAGTGAGTTGACGCCTTCTGCAACTCCACCTGAATCGTCTTCGGGTTTTTCATGTTAATTATACCCCCGTCGGTAGGCACCATGGCCACGGGAACGTTGCCGGTTCCACTGCGGAGAAAAAACTCAAGCGGTAGCTCCTGGGGAGCCACCGAGGCAATGAGGACAAAGCGCTCAGTTCAAAACTTCGTCTTCTCTAGCACCTCGCTTGCAAGCTCGAGGTCGTTGTCTTTGTCGTCAGCGTGGTTGGGCACAGATAGCGTCGCGGCAATATTCAGTAGCTCCTCAAGAGAGGAGTTCATGATTGGTGATCCGGTAAGCACTGCTATGTTCTGACTGGGAGGTTAGTGATTCATATGCTCGAAAACAAAATTGCGCAATCAATGCATTCCACCAGTCCTGCTGCCATTTCGAGGATAACAAAAGAAGCTTAATAAGTATCATAGCTGCCCTATAATACTACGTTGACAATATTTTTCACAGACGCTGGGAATTATGGAAGTGTACACATTTTAGCTATGCCTGTAGAAGTGCCGAATGTGACAGTGGCATTGTAGGGCATCTTCATAGCGATAGTATTTCGTATAATTTACTTATGCATGCATCGACATTGCATCCTTGGCATCATGCTCAAGACGCTATGTGTGAAATGATCCGATATAAACGCGAAGCGGGTGTGCGTAATAGATCATTGGGTTGCACTGTGCCTGTCCTCCATATACGTGTCCCGTCTTAATCTGCGTTTTACGCGCAGCTCGTTTTATATATAGTAGCCCTGTCTATAGTCACTCCAATATAACAAAGCGGGGCGTTCTTACTGTGTGACATACTGCAGGGAACTGCCCTGTACGGGTTCAGTTTCTTTTAGATCGCACTGGAACACAATGTTGAATATTGGTGCGATTTTTGCAGTCCGTGCAAACTGTAGTTTGCCTTGCGCTGCAGAGGCAGTAGACATGAAACCAAACAATGTATAACCAGTTAGTTTCACTAGTGGTACCCGCGTCATACAAGCTACGTGCTGAGCGTTTGCAGTCGTGACGGTGGCTACAGGAAGTTCTCGCTTGTAACTCCATCCTCCCGGCGCACTTTGGCCTTCAATTTTTGTAGGGGTATTTGCTTTCTTTTTAACTGCTTGCAGACTCGCGTCACGGCTTCCTTCCGGTAAGATGCTCCTGGCGGCCGAGTTAGGCACAACGTATACTGGAAGCAGTGACAGCCCTGAAAGGACCTTTTCCTGACGCGTTTCATGCTTGGCTTTTTCACGTCATCTGAGTGCTGTTTGTTGTTTTGTTCCGCCCTAGGTCATGTTTTGTTCTTTGTTTCAAGATTCCTGGCGTGCTTCTGTCGCTTCTGCCTTCCCCGAAACGCTGGTTTCCTGTCGCGTGTTAGTGCACCTTGGTGAGTCGCGACTGCCTTACGATGCCTGCATCGATCGCTACGCAATGAATGTTGGTTCATAGAATGCCTGGAATGTGAGTACCCCGCCGTCCTGAATCTGAGCATTTTACGTTCAATTTTTTCTTTAAAGCATAGGCAAATTTCCTAATTATATCGCATGCCGCACTTTTTACCACTTACGAGTATATCCTTGTTAGTATTACTCACTATCAGGCATACAGTGGGCGTTATATTTTGCATTTACCTTAAATACTAGGGCATCTTGTCCTGATTTAGAGGCTTTCCCCCGAACACAACCGTAAGGGTAATTACTAATGAGGCATATATTACCTTGAGAGGAATGATAATTCGAGACAATATTCGAAGGTACACAACATTAACTGTGCGTGCGTAGGTGTGCAGGCAAGGATGGTATATTTCCGAATAGGAAACTGGGAAAACTATCAACTCTTGTTGCGATGCGGGATTGTTGGTACGTCGTCATAGAATTCTAGTGTAGCGTAAACAAGATGAGTACACGAGATGTGAACATGAACACACAGACACGGCGTTGTCAACGTGCTCAAGTGCACTTCTCGTGTACTCGTCTTGTTAGCGCAACAAGCGGTGTTCCGAAATAACAAATCTGTGGCCTAGAGAAGTACTGTTCAACATGGTTGGTACCAGTACCAATCTAAAGGACCAGTACAGCACAGCCCGCCTTTGCAAATTTAAGTTTTAACTATAGGGATGTGCGAATATACAAATAATTGGAATTGCACAAAATTCACTATTGTAATAGTCCACCGGTTATCTGTTTGGAGCATTAAGAAACCTACCTAAACGCCAAATGGTCCCTCTAAATATTACCTAGAATGCCAGGTACTCGCCTTAGGTTTCAATCCCTACTCTGACTTTCCTGTTATTTAGTCACGTCGCTGATTATCCGTTCCATGGCTTATTGCTTATTCATTACCTGGCTGTTAAGTTTCTTATACTTCAAGCTACCACCAAGCATGTTAATTAATGCATGCAATTAAGCATGTTCTATACACTTCTTTTCATGCATTTCGTTCTGCTGCCAGTAATGATGGTCATTATTTGGGTGAGGTTGTGAATCATTATGCACATGGTAAAAACTACTCTTATGGTGGGCACCGCAAGCAAGGAATGTAAAATACAGATACGGCACTGGCTCTCCACTGAAGCTAGTGAATAAACACAAAGGCATGTAATCTTGGAAGACGCTTAAGCTTCGCATGTAAGAGTGGAACGCGACAGCATTCAAAGATCCCTGACTGCTTCTCGCGCTTCCCGGAAACTGCAGCTAACGTAGCCGTAATGTTTACCAGGAAACGCTGGTGGCGAACGCTATGCCCGAAAGCGAGCTTTCTGGTAAAAACGCGGCCTCTTGCGTGGGCCGACCCCGGAGGTGGTGCACAGCCGCGCCGAAAAAACTGCGCCAATTTCAGGTTTCTGTTATCGTTTCGACCTTTTAATGTTTCATTCTGAGAAGATTTACCATAACAGGCATGCGCTGTCGGTGTTTTGCTTTATGACATTTGTTTGCGGCCTGTCATTCTCAGACTTCCGAGGAATAACTTTTACAAGAATATAAGGCGAGGCATGAGCAACTTTATAGTGATAGAATGGGTATGTCAATATAGCCGCAGACACCGCGCAAGGCGTGGCATATACATATACCTAAATATATACGGAAATGTTCGCTCACGGACAACAACGCCGACACCAACGCCGGATTTTCTGTGACACGGGGCCCTTAATGATGTCGCGTTAAAATCTCACAGACATTACAGTAGCGTCACGCAAAGGAAAACAACAGCGAAATCACTTCACTTTTGTAAACGCACACACACACGTGTGAGCACGTACCTCGTGCGTGATCATCGTGCTGCGCTCTCACAACTCTTTATTGCGGTTATCATACTCATCGAAGCAAGGAAAACATTCCTTTAAAGAATGATGACCAAATTCATAGAAAGTAAATTGTGAATTTTCATGCTATGCGTTGAGCCTACGGCATTAAACACGCATAAAAAATGGTTTTCGTCTTAGCGCATTCAGCAATACCAAAATTATAAAACACGGATTTGGTGAGGGCTCTGCTGGCTGGGTAGAGTGCCATATTTCGAGATTAGGCCGAATGAGCAATTTCCATTTCTCGGTTTATATGAAACTAGGATTGTGGTCATGAGCGAGACTCCGCCTTGGGTAACTTGAAATGGGGCAACGCGGCCCGCTGAGTGTATTTTCCTTTGCTTTGTTTTCAGAAGTGGCCCAGCCCTTGCGAAATTTATTTCTTGAGCTTCTGACGTTCCCTGGATTAGTCAGACGCTTGATGATCAGAGACCGACCACCCCAGCTGAGCATCACGGCGCAGAGTGCTATGCCGCCTTACTTACATTTACGCTGTCCTGTGCTGCCGCGTGTGTCGTGTGAAATGCGAGCCTTGTTAGTTTTAGCGTGTTTAGTGATATCGACCGCTCGTGTGCCACTGCAAGAGTTTTCCTCTTCCAAAGGACCGCTGCAGAATGTCATACACCTGAGACTGCCGGGAGCCGAGGACATTATCGTAGTGGGTGGACGCAACGCACTCTACAAACTTTCAGCGGAAAACGTATCCCTCCTGGCTACTTACGTCACAGGTCCCGAAGATGACAGTCTACTGTGCCGTCCTTCTCCTTACTACTGCAATCACACGAGACCCAGAGTTGACAACGACAATCAGGTTCTCCTGCAGTTACCCTCTCCACACGTGCTTGCGTGCGGAACAATTTCTCAAGGTATGTGCGCCGTCCATCGTCCCCTGGAGGGCCTTACCGTCGCCGAACCTATGTACGTGGGAAGTACGATCAACTACGTCGCTTCAAGGGTCAGCACTGTCGCTTTCTTCGGCACCGGCGACAACAGAAACGTCCTGTTTGTGGCGTCGACCTACGACGGCAGGCCTCCGGAGTACCACCCGTACGCAGTGTCCGCCAGAGTGCTCGACGAGGGAAACGTCTTCAGGATGCGTTCTTCGGCGGCACGAGGCTCTTCATTCGTGAACGTAATTGGCAGGTATAAGCGGAAACACAAGATCCGCTACTTGCACGGTTTCAGCCACAAAGGTTTCGCGTACTTCGTGGCTGTACAGAAAGGCCTGCAGTCTCCCATGGCCCCCGAAACGCGACTGGCACGCGTCTGCGAGAATGACACGTCGTTCCGCACGTACACCGAGATTTTGATAACGTGCGGAAGTGGAAACCATCAGTACACCAATGCTTCCAGCGCGGCCTATGGACCACATACGGCGGACGATGGTAGCAGTGACAAAGTTCTCCTCGTGGCTTTCGCACTGCACGACGAGAATGGGACGAAAAACTCCCGCTCCAAGTTCGCACTGTGCCTCTTCCACCTGGATCGCATCGAAGGAGAGTTCCGCGATACGATTAAAAACTGCAACGATGGCAAGCAGGAGGCAGCCCGGTGGTCACGTCTCTTCAACAACGGGGACGAGCTTACATGCCAAGTTTACGTAAGTAGGCTTAACGCGCTGCACGCAGGAAGTTATTTCTTGTCATGCTTCTTCGCCATTCCAATTGAGAGAATACTAGCTACTGTGGCCTGGCGTTCTTAAAGTTGAGAAATGGGGCAGGAACTTCACGCTATGCCCTCCTCGCGCCAGGTGTAATAACGTAAAAAAATTATCATAACCTATCGACTATATGGGACCTCGTTATACAAGCAAAAACGTGATTAAAAAAATCAATTTCAATTGGTTTCTAACGGCTAGTTAGATCAAATATCGCATTTAGAACTTGAAAAGGGTGCATACTTAGGCCGAGAGGTTGTGAGTTTGATTGCCAGGCGGCGCGCTAAACTATAATTCTTGCAGTATAGAGCAGTTTCAGCGTTGATGTTTCTGGTAGCAGTGCAAACTTCAAATTTAGAATACATAACGAGCTCTTGAAGAGCGGAAGAAAACGCAAGATGTTTTCTAATGCAATGCTCTTTTATCACTTCATTAAGGTTCGTAAAACACTGAATGTTTGTTTTATTTAACAAATGAGCGCACAGTGTCCGGCGCCAGTGAACCCCATTCTGAGTCTGGAAGTTTTTACTCAGTTCACTTCATCTAATCCACTGCTGACCTTGACTATTTTCGATATTTCCTGTGGCACCACTTCTGTTGCTCTAATGGCGCATCACCTATATGCTCTACACATTACATGACCTAACAAATTCCATTGCTTCATCTTAAGAGGAAGCTTTAGCTCGGCGTAGAAATAGCGTTTATCGGCAACCACTGCGCCGAATTTGATTATGATTCATGGATTTAAAGAACAAATAACATCTGGTGACTGTATGCAGCGAATGTTTTTCTTTTTACTTTTTCGGTAAAAATTAAAGAAAAACAAACTTAAAAAAAACTATCAGGGTCACTGCTCAATAACTCAGCAATAAAAAACGAAATCACAATTCTGTCAAGGCCACCTAATAATAAATCTAAAGCAGACAAATTCTGTTAATTCTACATCTCCGTTACATAAAGCACTAATTAGTGAGTGGGACTTTTGTAAAATCCTTGTAAGCCTTGCACAAGCTTCACGTCAAAATATTATATCATATTTATGCACGTTAGACGGTATAACGTATACCGTTTACAAAACTGCGGTATTTATTTTTTGTGCAGATTTACGGACTTGTAAACTTCACGCTTATATTTTTCTTTAAGATTACCGATTTTCGGCATTGTTTTGCATTGCGCTTAAGTTGAAATTCTGCTTCTTACAATACAAAACAAATTCTGATTCTTACAGTACTAAAAGTTCATCTTTTCTCTCAGAAACTACAAATTTCATTCAAAACGATTCCTCGGTTGTCTTATAAAAGCATTTCTCTGTTTTACACGTATTTGACTTGGCGGAATCGGAGTTGATTGTCGAGCTAAAGATTTCTCTTATTCTCAACTAGAATATCGTCGTTGTCCTTTAGCATCATGTACTTGTGTCTGAACTAATCCGATATGCCTTCCTCATATCTATCCAAGCAACGCCTATCATTTTCCTACAGTACTCGTCGCGCGATCCGCCACTCCAATTGAAATTTATAGTGTGGTGGTAAAGCGGACGCGATATTGTTAAAGCGGTGAATTTCGAAAACTGGGCTCCGCAAGCAAGGGCCAATATGGAAGCGAGTACACAGGAGAAGGGCGCGTCATCGACTTCAGATCCATGGCCGTTATCTTCATCGAATGTCATGTACGAGTGTGAAACCCAGCGGGAGAAGGGCCGTATACCGGGGCGTTGAAGAGCAGCAACAGAAGGGTGGTAAAACTTGAATCTAGAAATGTAGACGACGTGCACAGGTGAACGGGGTAGATGACTCAGTGGGACTGGTGGTGAGGTCAGTAACTTCTCGAAACACACAGTATGGATGCGTGTTACGAGAAATCTTTTCAGAAAGCCCCAGGCGATGGGACTGGACCGAAGAAGCACGGGGGAACTCCGGACGAAGGTTGTACGTTGCGGTGCCCGTGTTCGTAAAGGCCCTTGAGGTTGTATTGTAAAGCCACAAACCTACAAGGACAAGCAGTCCAGCGCGGGCAGCCGGCAAACGACGTCGCGTGCGGGCGTCGATGCTGCACGGAATGGATGCGACAGTTAAGTTGGCTGGTGTCCGAACCAAAAGTAAAAGTGGGAGTGTCTTGAAGTATTAATACGATTAGCATTTTCAGTATTCGTCACGCACTTTCCGGTATCTACCTATCTTCCTGCCTGTCTCTCTGCACGTCTACCTGCGTCTCTGACCGTTTTCCCGCCAACTTGGGATATTGAGTAGTCCACGATCTGATGGGTGGAGCACTTGGCTGTTGGGATGATGGAACGCAATTCGAAACGAACCGTCGGACCAATTTGGGTCGCTGGCTATGAGACACCATGGGAACATGCCGCTCTTCAATGAACCCATTTGACGCCAACTTGGGTTCCCGTGTAAATCTCACGGGGTATGTGCTGCTATTCAGCGACAAATATTATGTAAAATTACGGCCGCGCTGAGCAGAATCGACCCCACGTCATATTTAATCTTTAATCTTGCACTCCCGCTAGATGGCGTTGCGTGTCCAGAAGAAAATGCGGGACAGCGGAGTCCGATTGCATATATACCTCTGCAGTGGCTATACGCTCATTAGCTATATCACTTGAATGTTAACTGCATTATCGTCGACATTCATCATTAGATAGGTTCTGCCGGGGTGTTCTAGTTTTTTTCCCTGAGAAAATGAAATGTGAGTATAACGTATATCAACACAATAACCCAATCCGGGTGCATGGTCAGCCACATTGGCTTGAAACCGGGCCCTAACTGCCAGATTGGTTGTTAGGGCCCGGTTTCAAGCGCTTGGTGAACCCGTTGGTTTAGGCACCGTGCACTAAAGTTACGGGCGAAAGAAGTCCGCGATGTTACTGGTCGAAGGCGCTGGTATTATTTCGTAGCGCGCTGCGTAATCGGTCACCCATTTGTTTCCGAAATGTGTTGCAAAAAGAGCGAGGAGGTCGAAAAAGGAACGGAAGACGGGCTTAAGTGTGACGTCAGTGGCTTGAAGATACCCGGCACGGAGGGCCTCCAATAAAGATGTTACGTGGAAGTAAAGTAGTCGGGAAACTATTTCTACTGCATATTTGTGGATTTGGGCTCAGCAACCACTAGTCAAGATGAAGATGGAGGTCTCTGTGACGCAGTGGCACATACCGACTCTGATTAATTCGTCATTAAACGAGTACCTCAAAATAAAATAAACAATGAATGTAACAAAAGTCAAAGAAAAGTTGAGAAAAAGGGGGTAATAATAAAAATAGGTTGGAGAGATCAATTTATTGAAAATAAGAAAAAAAAGGAAGTGGTCAAGATGGAGACCACCTCAGACGGACAGAGGAGCGTCTTCGCCTTCATTTCAGAGGAGCTACTTTCAACGAGTCTGACGTACCAATGGCAATGTACAGCGAACACCAACACGCGAAAGATAATCACTTGGCCTGTGTTAAAATGATGATTCCTTGAGTAACTCCCTGCTCACTCTATCGCTGGGATAACATAGCAATTTTATTCCTATTCTATTCCTTTATGCACTTCGTCAGTGCCTCAAGCGGCGCTTCGCCCTCTTTATCAGCGTGATCTGGCCGTCGTTAACGGTGAATGATAAGAAAGGAATGGAAGCGAAATCAGTATTTTGCATTTCTCGAGCTCAGTTCAAATGTACGGTACGAGTGATACGAACGTTGAACGAAATTTCTCATTCGTTATTTTATTGTGGCCAGGCTGTTAAACAGAACCCCATCAGAAAAACGTACCCTGAACCCGAATTCTAGCCAGAACTGAATCTGAACCCTAAATGATATTCTTAGAACGTGTGTGAGCCCAAACCGAACCTGAGCCGAAAACAAGATAATAGTTACAGGTTCGGCACGAAACGGTTCAAGCAATGATTGCTAAATTAGCGATTCTTCGAAGTAATTAGTTTTCAGTTGGCGTACCCCTGAGAACACCTTTACGGCTCACGAGTTGCATTATGAGGCGAAAATCGTCATATACGGCAGCTATGTGCTAATAACTATACGGCCGCCTCGGTAGAGACGCTTGCACTCCTGAACTCGACCATGCCAGTTGTGTTCTGCGGCGGAAACGTTGTTTCAGGGGCACCGCAGAAAACCACCGTTTCTACTGAAGCTGCCCCTTCGGCCGTTAGGCCAGCTCACTATTATCCCTGGCAAATAGCAAAGCGCACACGCCAGTACACACAGAGAGAAAAAAAAATGCGACCACGAGAATGGAAAATAGGAAAACCAACTAGGTCATCAGCCGGGCTTTTTGTAATAGCAGCATTGCGGACGCTATTGGATGTCGTCATCTACTCGGTGAGCGGTGACAACGGCTGTAAACGGCACAGTAAACTTGCTTTTGTTGCGCGTTATGATTCGCCGCACGTTTGGCGTCACCAAGCTTTCGTATTGAAAAGTTAGATGCAGTCGTGCTTCTACACAGTTTCACTTGGAAGAATTCTTCTAGCATGTCTGTGCTCTGAGGTATCCAACTCCAAATTTTAATTGTCCTTCGCATGATTATGCATGCAAGAGAGCGAGGATCGGGGCAGGCTCCTCCCTGATGTGACGCGGCTGTTGCGTGCGGTGTTTAGTCTGGCAACAGGGCGGGGGCATAGGGATGAAGACGGTTTACCCGTCTTCGCGTGCCTCCGAGTGCCTAATTAAAAAAAACATAAAGCTTAATTTTAAAAGCCCGGTATACTCGTATAAAGTTGACACCAATTGCTGTTCCGTGTAAAACAAAACGTAGGCCATCACCAAGTGCTAAATGAATGTTAAGTTCGGAGCGAATCATCGTACAAATAAAATGTTCCATGCTGAATTTGGAGGCATTCTTCTTACGCAAAATGCATGGAGAGGCACGGCGCACCTCTGCTTTGCAAACGCAGTAACCCTTGCAACTCGTTATAGGTTCCATATCCAAGTAGTAAATTTCCACGATTCATGCATTTTCGAAAAAGACACAGCACTTTAGGTGCGACAGCAGAAAGCAGTCAAAACATCCTTCAGGAAGTACGGCTGGCGCACCCGATACACCGAGCATGCACGAAGCGAACGAGCGCGCGCGGCAGTCGAGCGAGCCGGAGCGAGCGGCGTCCTGGCCGTGACGTCACTCGCGAGAGGGCGCCACTCCAACTTCTAACCGCAAATAGTTGTGGTATAAGGACTTTCGTTAAAGTTTGGCATCCATCCATCTTCGGTACGAAAATAAGGAAGAACATCTGAAAAAGAACTCTGTTCGCGCAACGAAATGCAAACGCTTTCCTGTAAAGATGTGTACCACATCGCAAGTTCACCATTGCATGGTCCGGGAACGCTTTGTCGGATTCCTTCTTTCAGAAACCACGTAGCGACGATATGTGCTTACCGGGCATCAACAACTACATTGAAGGCGTTGCTCCACTGCTGGGTACATCGATGGTCACCCTCCGAAGCGCAGTAACGTCGCTGACCGTGACACAGCAGAATCAAGCTATTGTTGCATGGGTTGGGGACCAAAAAGGAAATCTGCACAAGGTAAGTGCAGGCATCGAAAGTGAGTTGTTACACTTTTTATATTACTAATAACCAATGAATAAACAAGAAAAGAAGAGGGAGCCAAGGGAACATTTCTTGATTATTTTCTGCATTCCAATTTTACCCACACTTTATTTCCCCGATGCTTTACTTGGCTTCATTGTCTGTTGGCTTTATGTGGTCATAAGAACCAATGACACGTTTACAGTTTCTTGTATTGCTTTTTTTTCGTCTAATAACAGGTCATATCAGTTTGCCCTTTCAAATAGTGAGTTGCTACCTCCATCTTTCAGAAAAGCAGTTGTAACCAGTGGCATAATTTTCAGAATATGAAATTGAGGGGAAAGCAATGCGTAATTGGATCTCTTTCGCTCTCGTCTGTCTGTCGGTCTCTCTCTCTCTCTGTGTACGTGTGTGCGTGCGTGTGTGCGTGCGTGTGTGCACATCATGGCATAAATGAAGCTTCACTAAAGTCTCACGTGCACGCGTATCTGCGCAATGTGTCCGGTACATCTTCGAAACTGCTTTGAATTGGCAACACCAAGCACAAAAATTCGCAGTTTCGCCCAAAAGACGAAGCATTGATTTCGATAGAAAAATATTAGACAGCTACACTGCTGTAAACATTCGCTTACTAAATTAACAAGCCCGGTGTTACGCGCGTACAGGAAAGCATGAACCCACCGTTCTCGATGACCGCGGACACTCGCTGTCACAACGCTGGCGTCATGAACAGGGGCAGCAGCCACGAGCGAATTCCCCTTCCTGCTGCCCATCGTTCCAACACGAACCATGCGCGCGAAAACAGGGCACACACGAAGCCACAGGCTGTCTCGGATAGGCTATCCTTCGAACCCACCGCAGCAAATCTCCAAGATACGACACGCGCGACGACGCTATGCATAGCCTCGGCCGGAGTAGAAGCGGAGAGACACGCTACCCTGCCACTATATCCTCACCTCTTCCCACTCTTTTCCCGGCGCGCACCCTCCCCGCCTTCCTTAACTGCGCGAGCGAGAAGACACCGCCGCACCAAGCCACCATTTTTCTCGCAACCCCAACACACCGGTTTGCCGCCAGTGCGGCATGCAGAACCCACTCCCCACCCATGTCGGTGAGCCGAAATGCGGACTCTGCGGTGGTCAGCACGAAACCGGCACCAAGGAATGCCCCAAGAGACTGAAACCAGCAAGGATGCTTCAGCCGCCACCCGCCCGCAACAACGTAGAGAAGAGGCCGTCTCGATTGGACGGCCTCCCCAAGATCTACAATAATCGCTGGTTCTACTCTGAGGACAGTGACTCAGCGAGCCGCAGCCAGTCCAGGAGCCGGTCTGGGTTCGGAACCCGAGCCAGTCAGCAACAGACACAACCACCACAAATACGGACACCGCCCACACCGATGCCGAGGAAGAAGAAGCAGCAGCAACCCGCCCAAGACACAACGAAGCAGGTGAGCTGGGAAGGCAAAGACAAGGACTCCCCTGCTCCTCAAACAGACCCCCGAATCCCTAAATTACAACCTATTATAAAAGCGCAAAATGCTAAGATAGCAGAACAAGACGCGAAGCTCACAGCGCTTATGGCCAATCTTGAACAATTAATTAAACACAACACCGCGCCGCCACCAGCCACACCCCCACAGCAACCCAATGAAGTAGTGACACACCAAACGCTACAGCGAACACTACAGGACATGGAGAAGACACTAGTCAGCTCTCTCACCGAAAATGTCACCTAACTATTCAGCGTGCTTCAAGCCAAAATCGAGAACATAACTGCCAACCTCGCGCAGGTAACTGCTACACAGAACCAACACTCCACCTTCATACAGGCGCTTCAGACTCAATGCCGAAAACGCGCCTCGTCATGCGAACAAGGCCCCTCTCGCAATCACAGCCGTGCCAGTTCCATCGGGAGCGATTGAAGCCCGCCAGCCCACCTAGTCCCCCAATATGGCCCCAAACCATAAGCCAAACACTACTGAACACATCGAAGTATGGCAGTGGAACTGCAGAGGTTTCAGAAGAAAACAGGGTCTCCTGAAGCAACACCTCTGCACCACCCCCGTAAGACCTGACATTATCTGCCTGCAAGAGATAGGAGCTGACAGAACCCCTACGCTAGCCGGCTACTACACGATCCACCAACCCCACATGGCGAAGGTTGCAATCCTCGTCGCAAAAGACATCACTGTTATCGAGCACTCGTTGTCAGAACCGGAGGTTGAGCGCTTAACCATAGAGATTGTGCCCAACAAACGGGGCCGAAAGAGCACGTTCGTGGTTAACACGTACAAGCCACCAAGGCCGGCGAAGGCCGATTTCACCAACCTCCTTTCCGAAGCCAGTCGACTGGCGCAAGCAAACCAGCTTATTGTAGTCGGGGACTACTTTTCCCCTCAGCGGGACTGGGGGTATCAGTCAAACTCAGCAAGAGGAGTGACAGTCGCGCGAGCAATAGAAGCCCTACGAATGGAACTCCTTACCGACCCTCTATATCCGGCCTGGGAAGGCAACAGTGTCACCCGTGACTCCTGCCCCGACCTCACCCTGATCAAGAACGTCGCCGAAGCCAACCCCGGCAATTCCGGACATCGCCTTTAGTTCACAGCTTTTGCACCACGTGGCGTACGGACCTTTAAGATTCAAAATTCGCGCGATGACGCACGAAGTGTACTGGACGATAACACAATACACGTTTTAACAAGAAAAAAAAGGACCACGCCAACAGCTTTAACCGTAGAGCATGGACGAGCGCGAATCAGGAACGGTTCATCTGATAACCGCCGCGCATATAAGACGAGCGGCCAGCTAGTCTACTGTGAATCAGCAGTTTTGCTGCCATTGATGGGCGTTTAGAGGCTCAGCCCCGCTTCGAGAAAGCGGGTGCAGAATCTTGAAAGAGCGGCCTCCGCCCCCCCCCCTCCCTTCCGGCCATCTTTTCCTCGTCAAACTTTTCGTCCGATCGAATCAAAAAAGCGAAAATGCCCTTTTGTCGCTTCATTTCTCGAAAGCTGATTCTAAAATAATAATGTAAGCTGGCTAAATGGTCGCGATGGGCGCATGTTTCAGGATATGCAGTCGCATGATTGACACCCTTAATCTCGGTTGGCCTCAGCTTACGAGTCCATTTGCGTATTTGCGTGCAGGTGCCTGGTCGAGTTATGTTCACTGCCACGGAATTTCTGTTTTTCGAAGGCGAAAGCCTTAGGTGCATGGCTATATTTTCGGTGCCATTGGCAGTGACCTCGGCGAAACCGCGCCGTAACGGAAATGGCCGACGCCGCAAAGAGTAAAATCACGTCAACAAATGCTCGGATTGACGTCAGTTTTCTCAGGGAGGTTCCTGTGAACAAAGTAAATTAGTGGTTTCGTAAAGAAAATTTGCTACATTTCAGCCGAACACCTTTTCTAAGCTCTTGGTAAGCGACGAGTGTAAATGCAGAAAATCATCTGTAACTGGTCAATGTTCAAAGACCTGCTTCACTGCACAGTGGCATAGCCAGAAATTTTGTTCGGAGAGTGGGGGGCTCACGTTGCAGCGCGGCCTCCTCCATATAGAATTTGTCGAGGGAACAAATACATCAATGATAACTGCATTGCCATTGCCAATGTCATTGTATATTAGAGGCTGCAAACAAACTACTGAATGATACCCACTGTCAAGTAAAATATGTATTTTTTCATAAAAGAATATATTCGTATGTCCCAAAAATTGTGGCAGAAATAACAGATATCAATGCTTCCGCGTTTTTTTTTGTCTATTCAATTAGTAAAGAAAATATCACACGATCCAGCAAAGCAGTGCAAGAGCTGGTGTGAAAAACGTAAAGGCCATGAAAAGAACAAGTTGAGCACAAATATTTTGATAAACCCTTGTCATTAAAGAACCTTGTTTACTTTTTTGTACAGTCGCGAGCAGAAGTTTGGAGACCATGGCATCAGCAAAAAAATTTAAATATATTCAAGCGCAGCTGCACGGCCCCGAATTGGCTTAATACGTTGTATTGGTCCATCACGCGCACGTAGGCTTGTGCTCTTGATTTCAGCCGGAATACCCAGGCTGCGAAGGAAAAAAAATAAAATCGTGGCAGCAGAGAGGCTCGGCCTTTCTGTACCGACGTGGGAGTGGCCCGCTACGTGCTGACGCGCGTTCCGAGGGACCGTAATAAAGTTTTATCATACCATCATACCATACCTTTGGTCCACAAACTTTTGCTCGTGACTGTACATATGCAACAGCCAGAGAAAAACCTCAATGACGCTGTCCTTCGTTGCACTAGATTGCGAATGAGCAGTTGTTACCGGTCGTGTATTGTAATTACACCGATAATATAGTCGCAACAGTGAGTACATATAAGAAGCTGGAGTTCTGCAAGATGTACATTAGAAATGCGAAAATAGAATGGAATATATAAGTGCGAAGATACAAGTTGATAAAGGGCACAAAAGTGTCACTGGTAACAAAATGCACTGTTTGTATACACAAAGCCTCGCAACAAGATGTTTAAATATATGCATAAGTATCCAATAAATCCACGTATTTAAGCAATTAGCGTCACTGTATGTAATGCGTCAAACAAGACAAATAGACATGTTGCGCAGTCATACATAGTAGTAGTTTTACGTATAGAAAGACAGACGATCCAGGCAAGAACAAAACTATGATCGCGGAAATCGTGATATGTTCCGGAAGGACCGCCTGTTGGGCTAGTTGGTCTAACATAGTTACTTTCAGTTTGGCAGAACAGTATGGTTCTCCTAGAAGCTCACAAAGAAGGTGGATTTGTTGTGATGCCGAAAGGCATATTCAATGAAAAAGCCCAAGTGGCAGTGGACAAGAACTTTGTGGCTGTTTAAAAAAGTGCAGTGAGGGTTTCGACTAAGTTCATGAAATGTTGTAAGGACTTGGAGTTGAACGCTCTTGCTAGTGCTATTAGAAATAGTAAGGGGAACAGTCTGAAGGTTTTCTTTTCTGTAAAAATACATAAGGTCCCTTTCAGAACCATTGTGAGCGAAGGGGGGGGGGGGGGGGGGGCTTGGCAATAGACTGTTAGTCAGTTTTTACTTAAGAGCCTTAAGTGACTCACGGTTGTTGATCCTTTCCGCGTGAGGAAATATGAAGTCGCTGAATATGTGAAACACAACGAGAGTATCGATTAGGTTTGTCTCTCGACGTTGAGGACTTGTTTTATTCAGTACCTCAAGATAAGCTTTTAGTTGCTGTTAGGAAGTGCATTGAACAGAGTGGCGAATGCGATTTCCAAAAATCCTCTTGCTTGTCGGTTCATAATTTAACGCTTTTAGAATGTTATCTTAGTGTAAACTTTATTGTTTTTAACGAGCAGCCTTTTCTACAACGTAGAGGAGTGTGCATTGGGTCTTGCGTGGCTCCGATTCTATGCGACATATTTTTAGCTGATATTGACAGTGCGCTTAATTTGGCTTTTAATTGGGGGAAGGTATTCAAAGTGTTTCGGTACGTCGATGACTTTTTAATTCTTTTTAAAGAAAGAGGATGGTTTCACTGCCCCTGGGAGTATTTTAGATGTTTTTATTCAAGCTGGGCAGGGTTTGAGTTTCACTAATGAATTGCTTGGAACTAAGGGGTTACAATTCCTGGATCTCAGGCTAAAAATTAGTGTAGGCCATGTTTGCTTAGAGTACCTCCCACGGATGAAGAAGTGTCTCCTGTCTTTTGTCTCTGCCCACTCTAAAATAGTAAAAGGGGGCATCGCATTACAATGTCTGGATGCTGCGCTCCGTCAGTCATGCCCGCATTCAATGCAGCATAGCTTTGACAATCAGATTCGTCGCCTCTTGGCAGCGGGACTCCCTGAGTTGCTTGTTGTTGCGGTGGCCGAGTCTATCCTGCAGAGGGTAAAGAACAGAGCTGGAGCGGAAAGGGCTGAGACCCAGCTAAGGATGGCGAGACCCGTAGCCATGCTTTATATGCATCAGGTCTCGCGCAACCTGAAGAAGGTCGCGAACAGGCATCGTATTCCTGTGGTCTTCACGGCTCCTAATAAGCTATCCAGGCTCTGCCCTCGAATTTGCGGTGACAGGAAAGGAGGTTGCCAAACCAGCCACGATAGCCGCTTCGTGGGGTGTGCGACAGGAGTGGTATACTCCGTCCCCTTGTTGTGCGGGAAGGTGTACATCGGCCAAACCGAACGGTGCATAAACGACCGACTCAGGGAGCATGCGCTCAAAGTTAAGAAAAAAGAGGACAAGTATGCACATTTAGTTGCCCACATCATTACGTGTGGTTGCGAGGCACGATTTTATGAGACCACTATCTTAGGCAAATCAACAAACTACACGGCTCGAGTGGCTCTAGAAGCATTCTACATCCACAAGAACTCAGATATTTGTAGCGCGAAGCGCCAATTCTTTTGCCCAGTGCCGAACTGAACTATTTGAACTCTGTTGCCCGAGGCAGAAAGTAATGTTAACTTTTTTAGATTACCTTTTATTACGTCGCATGGGAAACGGACGTGACACTGGTGTACGTGGTTCACCTTATAAATCGGAGGGTTTGTTGACTGAAATAAACGGTTGGTAGTAGCGCTCGTCCGCGTCTGTCGTGTCTTCGTGTGTGTTGTGCGTAATTTTTTGCGCTATGTCTGAAAGTAACTCGTGATATGTACTTGGGCCATGCGGCGGTTGCGACAGCACCATATGGGTAGATAATTGAGGAATAATGCAGAAATCAGTACGAAAATGTGTAATTTAACTGCGTGCAGAGCGGCGACACATTTTCTGCACCCAAAATTAAGGAATAGTATTGCTTCGCTCGAAAAAGAAGTAAAAGCGGCTAGCTAGAAAGGAAAGAAAAGACCAAACGAAAGCCACAGATGATGCGGCAAGTTAAACTACCCAATATCCGAGTGTGTTTGTTGGGAAACGCCGCGAGGGCCGGGCTTTCAATAAACAAGATCGGTAAAAATTGGTTATTGATGTCCTCGCAATTTTCGTTTTCACACGATAATATTGATCATGATGCTAACTGTTTGAATAAACGGCGAAAATTTCTGCGGTTTTAGAAACTTATGAAGTCATACGTTTTCATAATTACGAGTTTATGGACCTGAAGGAACAGAACTTTTACTTGCATTGATTTTTGCCGCTTCGCTATCTAAAGGACAAACTTCACTCGGCGGAGAAGTTTAGTGAAGCGGTCAATGACTTCGGACACGTTGATGCCGACGTCTCTGTGGACGTATATAAGCGCCTGCCTAACCATGTGTTCCTCAGACATTGTAGAGTGCAAGTAGTTTTTTAGTAATCTCATGTTAAAAATATAGTATCTGCGCTGGAAGTGGTCACTGGAAGGGTGACTAGAATCTGAAGCTGTTTCTACACATTAACATAGAACCTGCAGTCGCAATGAGAGAGGGCCTCTATTCCGGTGCTAAAACCTAAAAGTACTCCTTCGATGTCGTTGGCATCCTTGTTTAGGTACCTTGCACAAACAGTAAACTGTTGGATACCGGCAATAGCCGTCGTTTCGTCAGCAACTATGGAGAAGCAGCCTGCACCATTTACTTTTGCATCTAGGATTTGATAATTTCACCACAAATTTCTATAATTTGGTTTTGTACATCTGGGCTTAAATGCGAGGTATTACTGGGGCAACATCCAAATGGTTCTTCAGATATGTATCTCCACAATCAGCTCGCAAATGAAGAAGCGCTCTGAAAATACCAATATTTTCAGAGGGGATTTGCTTAAATCCATAGGACCACTGTCCCTATGGCCACGGAGAGCCAGACCTTGTCGTCCGCAAAAAAGAACCGCCTCAATAATAGGCCGTTAACTTTCTTCTGTTTTCTCTTATTTTACTTTGCCTGCCCTGGTCCAGCTGATTGATCACATCGGGCGCCCTTCCTGAAAATGTTTGGAGAAAATTATCAGCTGCCAGCTGGCAGTCACGGTCATATTCAGTATTTTCGTGTGTGTGGAAGATTGCGAGCGCGGGCTTCCATTTCTGAAACGGCTTGGACACGAGGGCTCCAGTGCGCGCATGTTAGCTCAAGTTTATAAGAATATTAAACCCATAAAGTTCCAGAATTGAAAATCTAAAGCACGCCTTTGGAAATGTCAGTGCACCTTTCGCGTGATAAGTTTATGAGAACTTTATACCCATAAAGTTTCGGAATTGAATTCCATGCGCTCCGTAGATTCCGCGGCCGCTGCGAGATGCCGCAACGCGCCCGCTCGCTATCGAAAAGCCCTTGAAAGTTTGTGCTCGGATGCTTGCGTTACGTGACTCCAGGTGCAAGGGCGTTGCCATGAAATCCAGCCCGAGTTCGCAATGTTCGTGCCGAAATGTCTTTTCGAGCGTGAAAAAGACATTGTAGACAGAATCCAGAATGATTCCCGGCGTCGGTGGTAGTTTTGGTCGGCGGTGCATGCCCGCACAAATAATTTCGAGGGGGGAGGGAGGGTCTGAAGCCCCATCAGTGCTACTACTGCTACTACTACCCCTACTGCTACTACTATAATACATTATTATTAAATAATTATTATAGAGGAAGTACAACAACAATGAAAGCTTTACATGAGATCCAACGTAGTGTTTTAGCATAAGTGATGCGAATGTTCCATTGCGATTATAGAAAAGTTTTCATGCGTTAAATCTGTCGATTTGATGCAGATTGACAGTGGAATCAACATACTCTGGCTTACTTATCGTGATTATTTTTTTCATTTACCATAAACCACATCTCCACTATTAAATCTCTTAAGCAAACTTGAGTGAACTCTGGGCTTGGGCTCCCGTGTACTGGTGAGGGATAGCGCCACTGTATACGCAGGGCCTGTCTTTTCCTCGCGCCACCGGCACCGCCGTTGGCCGAGCGTCATCACGCCGTGACAAGTAATATAAGTCGTTCTACTTGGCACAGAGCAGAGAACATGGCGGAAACAACGCAGGTGTACCACTTGCTTCAGCTCTTGTGCCATCCGTATAGGCAAAGGCGCGTTCCCACCCCGGCGTCAGGAAGCACATCTGGCCGCTTAGGCCGGAGCAGCGGTCTCACTCCTATCGCGTGCACTCGAGCAGGGCCGCGATTTTGTAGCGAGGCATTATGACTTATTATACTCTAGTCTTATCATCCACCGCTCACGGCCGGCTGATCCCGTTGATAACGCGAGCGGACCGTCGCTCCGACCACTGACAAAGCGCGATAAGCGCGAAAAGGCCTTATTACCGGAAAGGCATCGCTACAAAATACCGGTCCAGTATACACGCTTGCCCTCGTCGCCGCGCAACAACTATCTGCAGCAACTCTGAGCATGACGGCATGCCGCGCATCGGGGCTGCGCAAATCGCAATGAAAATGGGAAAGCTGTTTACTCTGTGCCGTGCAGACGGACCGTTGTCGTCTACAGTAGTCATTAATGCGAAAGCATTACATGAGCCTTGAGGTAGAAAAGCCGGCGTCGTCCACAACGAGTGGTATCAAAAGTCAATGTGACGTCATCAGCGTCTTCAATGAAATCAGTAGTAATAGAGAAGATTGTAAATGGTATGACAGCGTTAATTAGTAGTAATTATGGGTAGTTATTGTGAAGTAATGTGAATTACAGTGAAGTGAATTAAAGTTACAACAAGTTAGATTAGGGTGACTTAAGGTGGAGTCAACTGAATTAGGGGAAGTAAACTGAATTACAATGAATTAAATTTGGTTAAGGTGGATTAAAGTGCATCACCATATTAATTCGTAGCTACTTGGCGATGAGTTCTGAATGGTTGTGGTCTGGTGATTAATGAACGCAGAAAAAGAAAGCGAAGGAAGGATCGCAAAAAAGATTGTAATAATTAAGAAGTCTTTATTGGTAATGACTAAGAGAAGTCATAATGATTTCGCATTCAAATCACGTAAGGATATTTAAGGTACAATTTTTTTTGCGCATGGGCCACCACAGGGCTATCGCTTTAAACCCCACCGCACCTCTACCCGCCATATACCTCTTTGCAATAAACCTTCGCTGTGATAGCGTTAATGATCCACCATTCAAACCAGCCATGTTTGGCTACGTCATAGTGCATAGCTATCGGTTTAATATCAACTATCTTTTTAATCTTCGGCGCAAACGTCCGTCCCATCCAATTATCCTCGCGTTGGAACGGCAGCCCCCGCCACATCCGAGTTGCACCCCACCGCCCGTATACTTCGCCCGGCAGCGTGCTGCACTGTCATTGCTTGAAGAGGTCTGCTGCGTCACGGCGTGAAGCTCCTCTCGCTACAAACCGGCGTAGTTTCTGCGCGCGCTAAGAGTGCATGTTTATTTCCCCTTAACCACTACGATTAGCAACATCTAGGTTTTAAAATTTTAATTAAATTATAGGCTTTTACGTGCCAAAACCATGATCTGATTATGAGGTACGCCGTAGTTAGGGACTCCGGAATAATTTGGACCGCCTGGGGTTCTTTACCGTGCACCTAAATCTAAGTACACGGGTGTTTTCACATTTCGCCACCATCGAAATGCGGCCGCCGTGGCCGGGATTCGATCCCGCGACCTCGTGCTCAGCAACCCAACACCATAGCCACTCAGAAACCACGGCGGGTCGGAGCAGATAGAAAATTGAAATGAATCACATGCATAAAAGTTTGCATTGCGAGTATTATGAAGGACTGTTTCAGTTTTTTTCTTGCAATTTATGATATATGACAGTCTTTGTGATGACTTCAATTTCCTGTATTAAGTTTAGGCTACTTACACTACACAAACTATATTTTTTTTCTCATAATACGGAATACAGGCGCCAGAGTGCGGCTCATAAACACATCGGTATAATGAGGTGTAATTTGTGGATACATTTCTCGGTATGGGTAATATAGGAACTCCTTTCTCACAAATATGTGTCTTAGTTTAGAGAGCTTGTGCTGATAGTGGACTGATTGTTCGCGCTTTCCGTGGAGCTGCCGAAGTGACTGTGAAAGCCCTTCGCTGTGTAAAGGTGTAAGCCTTTCGATGCCAGGCACCTGAATTATACACAAAGAACGCGCTCGTCCGGAACGAGAAAAGTCGCAAACATCACACCAAGGTCGGGATTACCCTTCTACGGGTTAGTCGCGTCCTTGACAAGAAAAGAAAAGCCGGGGAGTGACAAGTCATTTTGAATGACGCGCTGTCGTTCTTATCGTGATCACACATGACGATTGCGCCAACGTACTGCGCTTTGTCGGGAAGCTGTGATGGTTCATTCTTTAGAAAGGGTATTTATTTTTTTTCCGCAACGTAACTTACGTCATCGGGGCAGATTTAAAAATATAAAGGTCATGAGTCAGGCGGTGGTACCTAGGTGAAATGAACGCCCGAGAAAGATGGACTTGTAGTCACTTTCTTTTGGAATAACGTTGCAGTTTAAACCACAATAGAACTTCGTACACAGTATTTTTACCAACAGCTTAACAGAAGGCTATTCAGTCGTGATATTATTAAACTTATAACTTTTTAGCAGAGACACTCTCACATGGCTTCAACATATATACAATAAAGGGCTCTGTAATTTCCACCGTGACTTAATCTAGGTACGTTGGCGTACTTCATGTAATAATCCCAGTCAGCCTACTCACATATACCGCATTACTAATCACATCTACCATGGCCTCGGCTACATCCCAAGAAGCAATTGCCTACCTCTTCTCATTGCTAAAGATTCGGTAGGCGTAAGACAGGCCAAAATTCGAATATAAATGCCCTGTGTGAAATTAGCATGGAACCTTCAGTGATATAGAACGTATGCATTACACTCGAGTCTGTCCAGAAACAGACAGTAACATGAATTTACTCTGACTATTCATGTATCATCAGTGTTAATAAACAAAAAGCATGCCGAGATTCTATCGCTAGGTTTGCGTCGTGAAGTCACCTGACCTTGCACAAGTTCTACAATTCTACGCTCTAATATTCCATCATCAAGAGCTCGGCGCTTGTCATCACGTATAAGCTAAAAAGCAGCCTGGCATTCAGACCGTATAGTCAACGTCCAAAGCTTTCGCACGCCTGAAGCTGAAAAAATATATTTCTACGCCTGAGGCACGCATCTTAGTATTCGGATTTACCGCGTACACTGGTCTAGAGTAAACAAAACAAAAGTTTTGCATAGTTTTACTGGCTGTGGGCGTAGCTGCGTTGAAAATGAACTTATTCGCGGAATCTCGGCCGCGCAAACTTTTGACGGTGACTGTGCCATTGAACACCTGTATTTTCTTTATTCTGCACACATTTTTTAATGAATGGCCTTCCAGCCAACGTCATGCAATGCTTACACCTGGTTAATTTTCAGGACAGCCATCTCAGACATGATGTATTAAGTATAAGAACTGAACTACTATGTAGTACGTCATTATTATCATCAATGAGGTGTAATAAATTTGTAAACAAATAAAGGATAATAACATTGCCTATGAAATTTTACTCAAATCTCAGGACTACTTCAAAACTTCGCCTGTTCATCTTGTGTACCTACCACGCTATGCTTTCTAGGAAACTGAACGGGCGAAAATCAAGTGTGAAATTGACATGTCCTGTGGCACCATGGCAGAAAAGGGAAGGTTTGGATTAGTGGGACCATATGAAAGGTTCAACTTCAACTTCAACTTTATTTTCGCATTTTTCCTCCCTTTCTTACAAAGAAGAAAAAAGAGACAAAGAGAAAAAAATGCAGGGCAAGGAACAAAAGCTGCATAAAAGCAGCTTGACTGGATTCCTTCCCCTTTCCTTGGCATCAGTTACAGCACATATAAATACAAAAATGTGTTACAGAAGTTCAAAACATATACACATCTATACATATACATACATCAATATTCAAGAAGTATAATTTACTCGCACATACGTAAGGCTATTTATGCACAAATGTAGACACACGCTAAGATTTACGCTATACAGGTTTTATTGTGAAATATCGGCATTATCCAGTGGTACACACAGAACAAAATGGAATATAGAAAGGTTCGAGACATTGTAAACAAGATTGCAAATGTGGTTTTTATAAAACTTTACCATTATTTATTAAATTTGTTTTCAATGTATTTCTTGTAATCATGTTCAGCTCAGTATGAGAAGCATATAACAAGTTCAGTATTCTTGGCACTTGGTTCTGCAATCGCTTCAAACCATAATTGGTTCTTGAGAAAGACAATACCCACTGATTCCGGGTTCTAAATTCATACAACACTACCGTTGATTCCGTTAGGTTGCACAAATTTCTGAAAACCGTATTGTTAGACCAGAAATATTTTTTTAATTTTCAAGACAAGGTTATATTTATAAAAGTGTTCAATAGGCAACACATTAAGAGCGCGATATATTTCGAGTGAATGTGCATCAAATGGATCATTAATAATATGCCGGACGGCTTTCTTTTGTAGTGCTTTTAAACTATGACTGTTTGTTTGCGATGTCGTACCCCACACTAGATTACAATAGTTAACATGTGGAAAGAAGAGACTGTTATATAACAACAGCTTTATTTTAGAAGGCAGCATGTGTCGTAATCGGCAAATTATACCACATGTTCTTGCCAGGCTGGACATAATACGTTCTACGTGTGCATCCCAAATTAAATGTTTGTCAAAAATCATCCTAACGTTTTTACATTATCTACTCGTTCTATCCTTTCTACGCCGAGATAAAGTGCACAGTTACAGATTACGTGCATTTGCGGAGATGTAAACAGTATAGCCTTAGTTTTATTCGTATAATCGCTAAGGAATTTGAGTTCGCATTAAGATAATTCTTACAACGATCAAAAC